>NC_064617.1:283638755-283938755 GCF_023898315.1 Schistocerca nitens
TGAAGAACCTCATTGAATAACGTAGTTGAATGGCTCTTCCAGTATTTGTAACAAGCATTATCTTAACCATTCAAGTCGGCATTGTAATAAATTACCTCCCTATGTCAAAGGTCAAATTATACTCTGTATCTCTACTAACATTTTGCAACTGTTGATGAATTTCATTCTTCATGTTTTAAAATAACTGAGATACTAAAAGTCTCCTCACTATTGCCTTCTGTCTTCCATCTGTCTGCAGGTAAGGACTCATTTCTTTGTTACTTGTAACTTTAGTAATAATAATAATAATAATAATAATATTTATATTCACTTATGCCTTTATTTAGTAGACATTTGCTTAAAATCCCTTTACTAATGATGGATTCAAAATTTGTTTATGTTTCAGCTATTTAACTTCTTTGGGAAGTGATTGGTTCGGTGACATGATGATTTTGCACCATGATATGCATATTTGCGTTTTCTATGTGTTGAACCTTGCAATCTAATTTTCTCTTTACAAATTCCAATTACTGTTTTTGTGTTCATTTGGATGCATTGTATTCTGTACCATCACAGTCTGCCATCACCAAGCTTTTCTGCTACCCAATGATGACTCTGCATCTGACAGTAAAAGAAAACTCAAAAGATGCAGGTAAAGCAGCCATCGTTTGCCAAGTTGGAGTTATAATACTATTTAATATGGAAATTTTAGTTATTCATGATTTTAATGTGCTCACCCTGTGGTCATTGAGATGTATCCCACTTCCCAACAATTAGCTTTCGGAAGATTTAAATTCAATTGTTTTATTACAGATTCATTCCTCACTTTTTTCATGGAATACATTACAAAATTCTCCAAATGTACATTCCATTAATGGTGTCCCACCTAGTATTTTCCCTGTGTAGTTATACAAATATTACAGACTGATTCTGTAATAGTCACATAGTCACATAGGGTGATGCACCTTGTCTCATTCTGTTGTGTTGCAACATAACATTATTAGCATCTGAAAGCTTCTAATAACACGCTATTTGCACAACTGATTGCCAAAAACATCCATTCTGAACATTCACTTCCAGCTATTTTCAGTGTTTTCTAGTCTGCTTTTGGGTAACCAGATTATTTTGAACAGAGCTTCTGAGTAAATACAGTTGCAGAACAACAGAAAACCAAAATACTGCATTTGGATTCAACTATAGGGATGCAAGAATATTAAAACATCAGTACAGTATCACCTAGATGGATACAAGTTGTGCAATTTGTAAAAGTCCAGTTAGCAACTGGGCTTTTGTAACAGCAGAAGCAAACTGAGAGGCTCTGAGTATGTGGAGTTTGAGTGTTTGCTAACTTTCCCAACAAAGGGTGGTATTTGGTTTGAAAACTTAGCTATTAGTTTGCATTTCCTTCATCCCTATCTGCTGTTTATTGCCCCAATCTGTCATTTACCTTCATATAAGAGGGGCGTTCAATAAGTAAGGCAATAATTTTTTTTTTCTGAAAACAGGTTCATTTCGTTTAGGATTTCCAGTACCATATTATTCCCCATTCTTTTGGTCACAAAACCTTCCCCCCCCCCCTCCCCGAACATAATCTTTATTCAATGTGACAGTCTTAAGTCACCTCACTGGGAGGACTGGTATGCTCCCCACATGATACCACTCTACTGTCGACATTGGAGCCAACATTGTGCTGTATCAATAACTTCCCCATCATCCAAATACTGCTTCCCACAAAGTGCATCCTTCACAGGGCCAAATAGATGGAAGTCAGAAGGTTCAAGATCCAAGCCATAATGTGTATGGGGAAGAACAGTCCAATGAAGTTGTGTGAGCTTCTCTTGGGTGCAAGGACTAGCATTACGCCTTGCATTGTCGTGGAGAATGGTTTCACTTGCATTTTTGTGATGATGAACATACTGGAGTTGTTTCTTCAATTTCCTGAGGATAGCACAGTACAATTCAGAGTTGATCATTGCACCATGAGCGAGGATATAAAACAGAATAACATTCCAGAGTCGCGGAAGACAGTCACATGACTTTACCTGCTGAAGGTGCTGCTTTGTGAACTTTTTATTCGGAGAAGAGTTTGTGTGGAGCCACTCCATCGATTGCCATTTTGTTTCTGGTTCAATGTGATCATCCCATGTTTCATTGCCTGTGATGATGTTTGACAAAAAGCTGTCACAATCAGCCTCATAACATGCAAACAATTACACACAGATGGCTCTTCATTCCTCTTTATCGTCTTCTGCTAGGCGGTAGGAAACCAAGTGGGCACACACCTTTGAGTATCCCAATTGGTGGTCGAGTGTGGCAGCACTACAAACGGAGACATCCAGTTGAGTAGTGAAGTGTTTGTTTGTGATCCATCACAGTCACCAAGAATGAGAGTGTCCACTCATTCCAACATTGAAGGAGTCATAGCTTTGTGTAGCCAGACGGCAAGCAGGAGATCCAACTGGTTTGCATGACCTAGTTGTGATGGTGACAGATCCCTTGCCCAATGACTCACCATGCTTTTGTGCACTGCCAGGCCTCCATAAATATTCTACAAATGGCTATGAATATCTGTGACACTTAGTTTTCCACCAAAAGAAATTCAATGATAGCTCTCTGCTTGGAGCACATCTCCATTACATACACCGTTTCTAAGGCTACATATAGTGCTGCCACCCATTGGATATTCATGAAACTATAGGGGCCAAAGCAGGAATGTTCCATGATGTCTCACAACAAATTAAACATTTTTTTGGACTGAAATTGACCAAGAAAAAATGTAATGCATTATTTATTCAGTGCACCTCTACATAATCATATTACATTCTGATGTTTCCATGGCTGTATTAATATTAAGTTGTAGAACCAATAAAAGGAAAGGGGGGGAGGGGGGGGGGAGCTGCCTATGCACATAAAAATCAAACTTACATCCCAGGCAATACAGATCTTACTGAACACGTTTTTGAATGTTGCACCACACAAGCTAGTAGTACTGGTATTGTAAGTAAAACCCACTGTCAGTAAACATCTTCAATTTCAGTGGTTTGATAGAGATTCAGAGAGGAACAATTACACTAATGAGCCAGACTGTTATGGTCACCTACTTAACAGCATGTTGGTTCACCTATGGAATGTAATACAGCAGTTATTTTACATGGCATAAATTCTACAAGTCCTTGGTAGATTCCCAGACATAAGTGGCACAATTTGTCTACGTATGTCATGCTGTTCCTGTCAGTTATGGTCCATTGATTTATCTGCTCATAACAGTGTCCCAACTGTGTTCCATTGGGTTTCGATCAGGAGAATATGGTGACCAGTATGTCAATGTGATTTCACTATAATGCTCCTCAAACCACTGTAGCATTATTCTGGACTTGTGACATGGACTGTTATCCTGCTGGAATATGCCATCATTGTCAGGGAAGACATCAAGCATAAACAGATGCAAGTGCTCCACGATAATTTCAGGTGAACGTTCCCCATAGCAGACAGTGTCTCCACCAACGTGCTTCGTGGCACAGTGCATGTTTTGAGCAGCCTTTCACATGGGTGACAGCATATCTGGACACGGACTTTGACTTAGTATAACAACAAATGTGATTCATCGAACCAGGTGACAAGGTTCCATTGATCCATGGTCCTATCTTGATAATCCTGTGCCCAATGTATTGTAATTTACAATGTTTGTTGGATGAACATGAGAATACATAGGGGGCCATCTGCTGCAGAGCCCCATATTCAACAATGTACACTGCTAAACATTTGCACCTGAACCAACAAAGAACTTTATTGTTGTATCTGCCACAGATTTCCACCTATCCTGTTTTATAAAGCAGGCAAGCCTTCAATCTCTATGTTCTTTAATGAGGGACGACATACAACACTTGGTCACCTTTCGTGATATGACCATTCTGCAACCACTTTCCAAATACGCTCACAGCAGCAGCATTGAACATCTGACAAGCTTTGCCATTTCTGAGGTGCTCATCGCAGGTGCTGGGTCATAACAATGGTCCCTTGTCACAGTCACATTTGCTAGTGCTTTTCCCCATTTGAGGCCCATATCATCACTAGAATGATTCCCCATTCATCTTTGCTCCATTTATATATTTCCAGATTTCAATAATTTCATGCAGTGAAGTACCGAACATAATTTGCACAGGGGATGGTGCAACAGCCAGTGACAACTCAGGGTAGCTACTCAAACTTGGAAAACAAATTCACCAAGAATTCCAGCTGTGAGGAGGAACATGGTGTCAAGAAGTTCCTAATAAATAATTAATAGTGTGTGGAGGGAGGGGGGGGGGCAGCATACCCAGTAATGACTTTTCTACCCTCTCAGTTGAACAATATACCAGCCGTAAGCGGTAGTTTAACCACAGTTTTGAAACATAAATAATTTATATGGAATAATATTCTTATAATTAACACAATTTAAGATACTAAGTATTTTAAAATTTGTGAATTATAAAACTCAGTAAAATTCAATTTCAATGTTAGGTCAGAAACACAGAATTCCCTGAGGTTTTATGAAATTCTCTGAGATTTCCCCTTTTTCAGGTGGTATGTAATTCCCTGAGAATTCCAGGTTTTCAACCTGCAATTTGTCTTTAAGCACTAACTACAGTAATTTAAATGTAAATGTGATGATCAACTCCTTGTCTGCCATAACATCAAATGTTAACAATATAATGCTCTGGTTATTTAAATTTTTATCATAAAGGAGACTACAAATCTGGAAAATGAGAGTTGAAATGGTATAAACCATTGAAATAACTGTAGTGTCAGATACTTCTTGTAGCCATTTTAACACCTCTTCAGTGGCTCAAGTTTATTAACCAGTGTCATCAAATATTTGTATTAATTAGAAATTTTCTTTGGTTCTCACTCTAACTCTTATATTTAAGACTGGTCATATCTTTTTGAATTAATTTAACTGTCACAACAATTAATTTCACATTTTTGTCATTTATGTGTAGATTTTTATTGAGTTTTGCTGTTGTTTACAATTTATCTTTATTTACATTTTCATTGATTTTACTATGTTCCCTAAATTACTTTAATTGAACTACAGTGGTGCCATGGCTGAAAACATAGAGGGTTACAATAGGATAGTAACAATTAAGTGTTTTGTGGGGCTGTATATTTGGCTGTATAGTTCTTCAGGTTCTCTCATGTACATGACAAACTTTTGCGCAGATCGAGGAATCAGAGGAAATAGATATAAGTGTCATCCCAGTAGATCTAGAGGATGAAGAATTTCAACTGAGGTCAGCTGACAGAAGAAATTAAAGCATTAAATATGGATCCAAATAATCACCTATCAATAGTTGCAAGGACATTTTAAAGACTGACCATTCTTAAAGAAACAGTGTCATGGGCACCCCAGGTAAATTAGAGGGTAAGATTGGAATGGATTGGATTTTTGGGTCATCAGTGAATCCATCCTGGGAGTATGAAACTAATAAAAACAATTCTAAAGGAAATGACATGGGCAGCCAAATCAATTCTTAATATTTTCGCCAAATGATAAATTGCTTGTGTGGAAAAATGTTCTTGAACAGGCCACAGTCACAAGCATAAATACAAAAATAGATATGTCACTTTAGTTTCGCAAAGACATAAATCAACATGGTGCATACTGGGTTTGTTTCACAGCCAGGGCCCTGATGTCACACAAATGGGTTTGTGGCGGCACAACAGAACATTGAGAATTTCATTTCTGTAGTGTCGTCCAACGTGTGAGGTCGTAGGTTACAGTTGGTACCTCACAATAGAGCCACAAGCTGAGGACAATTGCTGCCAGATGCATCCACAAATGAGAGACCTTAGCGAAGGCAAGTCTTCAAGAAGTTCTTTATGCCGTTGGATGTCTACTTGCATCAGAGAGCAGCTCCACTGACCCCACTCCATGACAGCCAACTATGAGAGCAGCATCATCACAGCTCAGATCTGGTAGCACTTGTATAGTTAGTCAGAACTGCGTACCAAAGTTTATAGTTAAACATACATTAATATGTGACATTCATTCAGTACTAGTCAGTGTTATGAACAGCTATTCTTGTGCTCTGTGGACGTGGACTGCATCCAAGTTAAGTATTCTATATTAAAGTCTTAAAGTCTGTCAATACTTTATGGGCACTTTAGTACCCATTCGTCTTTCTCCTGAGGTAAATCTAGGCTTGCTATGAAGACACAACAGTTTCAGTATTTACTGAATATTGCTTTTACTATTTTATGAAATTAAGTTGGTGGTGACAACCAGATCTACAGCAAAGCCTGTTTGGCTGATAGAAGCAAACCAAGCCAATGTCACTGATACAAATTTGCACATTTGGCAATGTTAAAGTACTGTATTTGGATTTATACTTCAGCACTATGAAACATGCATCTTAGTTGATACCCCACACTAATCACCTTTAAAATTGGATCATTTTGGTATAAAGTAGGCTGCTACAGTTCAAAAGCCCACTTGCAGGCAGCAGTTGGCAAATGGGTGAAGTAGCATACAGAACAATACTGCTGTGACCTCATTGCCTGGAGGCAGGAATCACCAAATGGTGCACAGAAGGCATCCTATAGGGCCACCTGGCAGGTACATACACTAGCTGCGCCTGCCCATAAGCAAGGGTTTCAACTCTCTGAGACTTCAGACATGCGTGCAAGTTGCTATTACGTGTGTGTGTGTGTGTGTGTGTGTGTGTGTGTGTGTGTGTGTACTGCTGACACAGGCCTTAATGGCCGAAAGCTTTAATTGTGTGAATATTTTTGTCATGCCTATCGCGACTCAGCATCTCCGCCATCTAGTGAGTAGCAACTTTCCTTCTTTGGTATTGTTACATTCCATCCTGGATTTTCCATTCTTTGATTTTTGCCCATTAGCAAGCTGATACATACTTCCCAGCTCCCATGTCACATGGGGCAATGCTGGAACAGCTGATTCTGAAAACTTAGGAAATGTGACTTCGGCAGATACAACTTATCAGCCGAAATCATACCTAAGGCACAGTTGTTTGGATGGATGAATCCTCGAAAAAGTCAAGATCTAGTTTCAACAATAAATATCAGTCACCAATATTAATACACTACTGTCCTCAGATTTACATGTTTTTCAAGGGAATGTGGAAAATGACAAAGTTCACAATATTTAGTAAAGGCCACATATTTCGTGTCATGCTGTAAACACTGATGACTTTGCATTGTTTGGCACATTACTGTTTATGCTAAATTTCTTGTTCTTTTTCTGGGTCATAGGAGAAGGACAGAAAGGAGGCAGAGAGGGGGACTGCAGCAGGAAGATACATTGCAAAGGCTCCTAGCTATAGCTATGCACCATTCATGTGATCACGAAGTAGTTGTGAGCCCTCTGGGGGGATTATTGGTAGTGTGTGGTTCATTATAGTAAAAATAAATAACAATTACTTTGTTCAAAATGCTTTTATTCATACAAAATGAATTACATCGCACACAAAGACAAAAGGAACAACCACTCAGAGGTGGGCCACACCTCACAGACAGCAACTAAAAAGATGAAAAAGGGAGCCAGATTACCATTACAGGGGTTAGGGAATGAAACTGTGGACACAAAAATCACATTTATTGAGGTTTTGAAGCAATACGAAAAGTGTGATTCAACAACGAGTAAGGTGTGGACATTTCTCATGAACATTGCAGAATGGTCATATTGAATCTTTGCAGACATACTGTTCAAATGATAGCTTGCAACTTCACAGATTAGAAGATTCTTTTCAACTGAGACTTTAAGAAGGGAGATGGGAGTGTCACTATTACGCATAGTGAAACTCCCTTGCAGACAAATAAATTTTGTATAAATAATTCATAAATTTCAAACACCTTACAGAGAGAAAAAAAAAAGATATGGCAACACTTACAACTATACAACAAAACATTAGAGGATTAAAATCTCAAACTACAACTCTGTTTCAATGAATTAGAAATTATTGGGCTGTTGCTGACTGTACAACATGTGAACAAAGGAATACAGAGGAGTACATGTGCGACAGAATAAATCAGTACCCCATCATCATGTAAAAAATGGGAGAGGTTATGTATGTGTGAAGTAACCACAAATTCAAAACTATATATATGACTATGAGGTGAGGTACAGATGCCTACTAACACGTACCTAATAAATACAGTTTTCAGAGCTCCTCTATGAAACTTTCAGAAGTTTCTACAAAGATATGAAACACAATTGTGTTTCCTGTCAGCCAAACAAGTAGCAAAATAGAGGGTGATTCCATGATTATGTTACAAATTTTCAGGGATGATGGAGAAAGGTAGAATCCACACACGTTACGGTGGCTGATGTGCAGTGATCAATTTTCGTGCAAAGTGCCGGGTGAGTTCATTCGTTTGTTCGGAAGGGGAGGATGACAGTGTATGCCATCTTTTGCCCAGTCAGCGATAACAAAATCGAGGCGCACGCAAGCAGTCTTTCTCATATGATTTCACAGAAACTATCTGGTAAAAAAAATTCATTTTTGTAGTACTTATAGCTTTATGTGTCAGGCTCATGATGATGTGCCCATCACTTTGTTAATGGTCATAGTTATTGTGATATTCATATGGAATAAAGACTCTGCATGAAATTAGAAAAAGTCTGGAGTGAAAAATAGGGGTAGCTATGTTTTTGCATTTGGTGCATATTGCATAATATGTTGCTGCATATGAAATTTAGCCGACATATTGAATTTTTCTTTAGACTTGCATGCAGCTCTCTATCTGTGACCAATCTCAAGGAAATTAATGTGACGTAGCACATTCATTTGCGATCTCCCCATGCAAACAACAAAGCCTGGGCAAAATATCCACAATATTCCTCATTTTGGCAAATGATAGCATGCAAAGAGGAGAGTATTTAACTATGTCATTATTATGCAAAACTTCATTATTGACTGTGTTATTCCACTCACTACAGACCTTTTCCATGAAAGAACATAATTTTCAACGGATATCAACTTGGTGAAACAAGAAATGTTGTGGGTTTTGGAACAACATAAGTGAAGACACTACATGTTTATTTTGTACTGAGGATGTGCTTTTTCTTAAGTCACTGACCTTAATTTTCCTCAGTTCCTCACTCAAAATATTACAGAATTCTCTCACAACTGTCTCTGCACAATATTTTAGTGAGATGACACTGTGTAAACACTGCTGTGTTTTGGCAAAAGAAGCAACTTTTAACATGGCAAGAAGAGAGATGTAGGTTTTATTCATGACGCTTCTCTAAAAGTTACAAATGTTTAACAAGGCAGGCAAAAATAAATTGCTACATTTTCAGCATAATTCTTTGTAGACACTAACCAAAGCAGAGGAGACAGATCTTTCTGAATGGTCAACACGTAAGTGTGGCCATGGAGGTGCTCCACTTAAAATTTACAAAAAAACTTTGGTTTAGAATGCACTTCACCTCCAGCACCTGCCCGTAACCCTCACCACTACCAGTCTCCCATGCATGCCCTGCCAACTGTGCAGCTAACGGCCACTTTATTCTGCACAAACTCTACATGTATCAGTTTGAAGTTTCGTGCCCTGGCCCAGAAATGACCAAGTCTGAAGTTATAAGTGAAATCATTCTCATATATCTGAAGCAGAATACAAGTACTGGTACTACTGTTGCTACGATTGTCGGGTAGGCAACTTTCAAAATTAGTAGTATAGACCAAAACAAGAAAAAAAGTCTAGTAAACAGGGGCTCTAAAATGCATACCTTAAGTGCTATGAGCGCTTGTTCACCTTCACCACTGTGAAACATCTCTTCTGCAGAAGTTGTGTTAGAACTTAAAGTACGAATTTTAAGGTTCCACATTCACTACACATTTATTCTTGTTTTGGTTCATACTACCACCTGTGAAAATTGCCTACCATACAATCTTAGCAACAACAGTACCAGTACTTATATTCCACTCAGCTCATCAGAATGATTTTCACAACACTTTTTGACTCTTTCACTTCCAGACCAGCATTCCTCACTTCAGTTTCAGACATTTGGCTTTTCCATCATTCCTAAAAGTTTGTTACATCATCATGGAACCACCCTGTATAATTTGACCTCAACGATATTTTGGAGGATCAGAGAAGAAACATGTAAATATTACTTAACAAACATATATCTGAATGTGCCATTATCTTTAATAACAGTTTTGAACATTTTGATATTACCAGTAAGTTAAACATTCAGTCTGTTTGGAATATGAAAGAAAATATTAATTTACAAGCTGACAATTTGAAAGCTACAGTAGCAACTAAAATATAACGGTAAGGATAAATTTTACATAAATTCATTACAACTATACAGACACACAAATTGGGAACTAGGCACCCAGAAAATTTGCTTCAAAATTCCTGGAATGTGTGTGTGGGTGGGGGGGGGGGGGGGGGCAGAGGTTCAGTTAATTTTCTAACACAGATTCATTGTTATGGAAACATTAATTTAAACACTAATTAAGAAAATACACTGCCTGACAAAAGAAGTGAAGCATCCAGAGAGAGAAGAGGAAATGAAATTAAACTACACAAGATGAAAGGGCATGTGATGGTATTTCAGTGATTACAAAATCAAGTCAAATTTACAAAGAACTTGGCAGTATAAGCCCATTTATCAGAATGATGATGCACCTCCTCCGGACCGGATGCACGCACTGCTTCAGTTGGGTAGGGTTTGAAAGCCGTTGTACCCTCTCCTGAGGCAAATTGGCCCACAACTGTTGTAACTGGTTTTTGATATCCTGGATTCTAGCATTAGGATTAAGATTACATCCGAACTGGTCCCACACGTTCTATCGGGGACAGATGTGGGTATCTTGATGGTCACTGTAATACCTCAACATCACGCAGACAGTTCATCTCTGTGAATGCCACATGTGGACAAGCAATGTTCACTTGAAAAATGGCACCACAATACTTTCACATAAGAGGTTATACAGGACACATGATGTCCATGATGTACTGCTGTGCTGTCCGAGTACCCTCAATTACTACCATCTGTGATCTGAAGCCATACCCCACAGTTTGCCACACCATTGTGCCAGAAGTATCACTACTCTGCCTCTCCAAAACATTAGAATTGGAGTTCTCCCAAAGTCGCTGCCATACTCACTGACAGTGATCATCTGGGGTAATGTGCTGATTTGGCAGTGTGCTGGAGTGATTTGAACTCCAGCCACATTGGCTCTTAGCACGTTACACTGGTGGTGCCACTTTGCACCAGTGCTGGGGTGCTGTGACATGTGGATTGAGGTGAGGTGTAGTGCTTGGCCTGCTTGTGAAGAGTGCAGCTCTGGCTAGTAGAGACGCATATTGCCTGTGCTGATTCACGATGGTAGTGTGCACATTGTGGACTGTGATTTCGGAGTCACATGGAGACCCGTTGATTTAAATGACTGTTCACCAACGTTGGGTAGTTCTGACAGCTTGTTGCAGAATCGGGTCTACTCTATAGTAGGCATTATGTTACTACAAGTGGTGACCAACAACGATAGTTGGTTGCAGAACTTGTGCTTGCTGTATCGTGGGTATTCCATATAAAAAGTGTTCGCCAAATTTGTGTGGTTGGTGGTGGCTCAATATTATGGGTTGTGGTCAGCCAACATGGTTCCGGTATTTTTGGCTTGTGGTATCGAATGGTGCAGAGCTTACTGGAAGTACTGGCTGCTGGTATTTGGGGTGATATTTGTTGCTTCCTGGTGCATGTAAGACATGAGGTTATTGCATGTTGAGTCATTGGGGCAGCCTTTCGATCGCATACTTGGTTATTGGTGGATGTGGTTAGTTTGTTGGCTCAAAAGTGTTTGGTGGTTATTGTTCAGACTTCACATAATTTTGTATGTTGGTATTTTGCACTCCTGAGCAATTGACAATGCAGGTGGGAATTGGAATTTTGCTCCTGCATGTGTGTTTTCTCATTAATGCATTGTTTCTAGTTGGGAGACGGGAGTTTGTTGGGTTTGTGAAATAATGGTGTAGTCCATGAATTATGATTGTTGGTTTAATACCCTGTTCTGTCAGTGACACTTTTGGTCTTACTGAATTATGGCAAGAAACGGGTTGCCTTCCTCATAAGAGGAGGACTCTACTCGGCCAGACAGTCAAATGACAGCAAGTGAAGTCGAAAGGACAGAGGTATTTTAAGTGGCTAGGTCATTGATGTTGCAAAAGACTGATGGTTGAAGCCGAGTGCCCCATGTAAGATTAAGTTGTCCGTGGTTGTATTGGGTGATGGTGTGACCTATGACAATACAGAATCTGAGCGAGCTTCCAGAGGCACTGTCAGTTTATTAATATTGTTGTTTGATATTGTATTACTTGAATGATTTTGAAAGCACTTGCTATCTGAGTGCCTAGCGATACTGTTTTGTAAATTGTGCCATGATGTCTGTTGGAGTTGGGTTGTTTGGGGGAAGAGACCAAACAGCGAGGTCATCGGTCTCATCGGATTAGGGAAGGATGGGGGAGGAAGTTGGCCGTGCCCTTCTGAAGGAACCATCCCAGCATTTACCTCGAGCGATTTAGGGAAATCACGGAAAACCTAAATCAGGATGGCCGGATGTGGGATTGAACCGTCACCCTCCAGAATGTGGGTCCAGTGTCCTAACCACTGCGCCACCTCGCTCGGCCATGGTGTCTGTGTTTCCTTGTCAATGACTGACAGAAGGGTTTTTCCGTACTCAACCATAACTGCACGAGTGGAACGCAGCAGTTGAGTGCTGCTGTTGTATGATCTGCCAACACATGATAATGGTTTTCACCGCCTTGTCTGGCATGTGTCTTAGTGGTGGATTAGCAGTAAGTGATGAATTAGTCTTGTTCTGCATATAGGAAAGTTATCACTTTAAGCATTGGCTAACACGTGTTAACTAGGCTACTGCCCACCTAGTGACAAGGGGCTAAACCCTGCCAATTACTAAGATCTAAATTAACCCACACCAACTGGCGGGAGAAATAAAGGGTTAGTCCCATACTTGTAAATTAGAAGACCCAAGTCAACTTAATGCCTTACTTGAAGTGATATTATAGTTACTGAGACTAAGCAGTTGTAAGAGGACAGTAGTTTGCGTATATTGAAATCGAAGGCCACTAGACTGGCAGCTTTAGAAGTTTAGAAAGAACAAGTATTGCCTGCAGGGGGAGCAACTATTAAAACTTAAGTTTTTGAATACAGCCACAAATGACTCTTGCGAAATACTAGGAGCAACTTGTGGCTGTTTCAAAAACTTAGTCTTAGAAGTTACTGTCACTAACTTAAGGTTTGCTGGTATATGTTCTGTGTAACCATCTTAAAAATCTTACATGTGTTGTGTGCGTCAACCCTGTGAAATATGATGTCCTAGTATAGTTAAGTCTGGTATTTTGGTGTTCACTTACTGTAAGACGTTTTCGAACAAGGCATTACTGAAGTTTAAGAGAGTTTTATAATCAGTATTAAAAGAACCCTATTTTTAGTATTACAAATGTCAAAATTATCTAGTTGTAGCTTTTGCCAGAGATTTATAATATTAAATAGCTTGGAGTTATACAGTTTGCTCGAGTCACTGTTTATTCATTCCATTTGGTTATTTGATGTTTTTATGGTTGTATTGCTTTAAAAGAGCAGATCTGATGGCTGGGTGCACAAATTGAAGGTTCGTGATCAGTTTTTTTCAGGTTTCTGTTACAGAGCAATGTCCTGAGCCCAACTGCTTCCCACATAGGGACCCTCCAAAAACAAGCTGCTTCTGCCATCACCATCATGTGCCCCAGCAGTGTGAAGCTACGGTGCCTGGCGTTTTGTCTCCTTCATCAACATATCGCTGGGCCTAGATGGCTCGGAGTTCTGTGGAATTGGAATTTTGAAAGCATAAGTATAAAGGAGCAAGATTAATAAAAGAAACTTGAATCAGCTCGATCTACCCTCAATAACCCAGTGCTCCACTCCCAAATTTCCTTGGAATTAAATGGTGACCCAGAAGTGCAGAACTGTGATTAACTGCTGAACAGACACCATTCTTTAGCAGTAGAAGCTTCCCAGTCCCAGTACCACTCCAAATGCAGCTGTGTGTTTAGGTATTAATTGCAGCCTATGCAAGTGATGATAATTCCCTAGTTCCACTGCTGCTAGTCTCCAGACCATGGTGCTGGATGACACAATGTTGCAAGGAGTCTATCACTTGCTCTTGGATAGGTGTGGTGTTATCTATACAAATGTATGCTATAGGTTTGCAACTTTTGATGAAGTGAAATAGCCTACTAAAAGAATATTGCTACAAATTCCGAAACGTCCTTTTATATGGCGGGATAACGTTCTCCCATATAACAATTTCACACGTAATCTGTTAAAAAAAGATCTCCGTCAGTGGGTTTCAAACTCGGAACCTTTAGAATGACAATCTGACACTGTACCAACTCATACTTTTAATTACCATTTACGCATTTTCTACTAGACAACAGCACACATCACTAACTAAATTGGTGTTTTGGTTGATACTCTACCTACACACAACGCTTGGTATCGATCTGAGTGCCTGACATCTGGATGTTCAGGTGACAGTGCACAATATGGTATCCTACCTCATGGTCAGACATGGTCACCTGGAACCATCACGATGAGTATGCCTGCCCTCATGTTCTCTTTCAGTCCAACAACACGCCACTGTCACATTTGGATATTGCACAATCTGAATAGTCAGCCAAATGGAGACTCATAATTATGCTCCCAATAAATCCCGTCATGTACTAATAGTTCCATCTCAAACGAGTATGTGGCATCTTCATGTCCTTCACAGAGATCAACTCAACATCGAGCACTGTTCGCGCCTCTTATATAACATACCATGGCTGGCAACATCACTAAACATGAACACTAAAGCACTTTGGTACCTGCTCTACGTGTGAAAAAAAATTTCAACTCTAATCATCCTTGCCGATGCCATTTGCATATACAAATTTACACTTACATCCAACTGTCTTTTGGGTGCTTCACTTTTTTTGTCAGGCTGCACCTATTTCTCAAAACGAAATATCTAACATTAAAGACTCAAGAGACAACTTAAAATGCACCAGCTACCTGCAGGATAAAACTTGAGCTGACATCATGTAATTACATTAATCAAAAAGTCTAATTGTAGTGGATCCATATATGGTAGGAGCTTTATTAGAGAACATCATTTCAAATTAATGTGTATTAAAATCTTTATTTTAGAAATAAGAAAAATATATTAAAAACTATAAATCAACACTTTTTCACTAGTTATAGACATACTTTATTCACAGGATATCATTTGAAACACTTAATCTGTCTTCCTCATCAATATAACTAAACAATACACATTACAACATTCTATTCGTTAGTAATTTTTAAAATACATCATTGCACTATGTGCTCAGTGATGGAATTTTTTTTTTTTTAATTAAAAGTTTACAGGTACAATGTAACAGTATCATTGGTACAAACATTTCTTTAACCACAGAAAATGTGGTTCAACTTCTTAAATGCAAGAATGTAAAATAAAATCCTCTCTCATCCCCTCTCAACCATATACACAATACATATTTAAAAAAGCAGACCAAAGCAAATGAGTATTTACCAGCAACTGATTTATCCAACTGTCTCAAACGCAACACTGCTTCTAATATGTATTTAACACACATTCACTTAAGATACTGAGTGACAAAGATATGGCAAAACAGTTCAACAATGAAAAAACAACCCACGGAGAAAAGTGACACTTTGCATCACTGTTCCAAAAGAATCATATGGTGGTAACTTCTCCCCATAAAAGATTGTAAGGAGTGTCACCGCAGATGGTTATCTGGTGTTAATGACCATGGGTTGTTATTTCATTTTCCAGGTATTTGCTCTGAAGTACATAACATCCTTCTTTACAGGAGATAACAACATATGAAAGTCCAGAGTTGCTTTTTTTCCTTTTCTTTTGTATTGCTAGCATTAATATTGTTAATCACTCATTAGGAAGAAATTTGGAATCTGATGAAATTCTGAACACAATTCTGCTTCAGCCATCCCATCATCTTCAACATACACTGTATTACCAAAGCCGTGCAGATAACACAGGCACTTTAGAAATTCTATTTACTCATTAGATAGAAAAGAAACTTTAACTCTTAATAATTAATTCATATAAGTGCTTCTTTGTAAAGCAAACACTGAAATGCAAGTTAATATACTCACATTGTTTTCAAACAAACAACTATAGTGGAAACAAGACATGAATCGCTATTTTCAGTATTGATTTCTAACACATTAGCACAGAAAATGCAATACCAATTTTGCACTTCTGCTATGGAGCTAAAGTTTTGCTACCTCATAATTCGTATCTTAATTTATACTAAGTGAAATGGCACAGTAGTTTAGAAACTAACCTCTTATTAGAAATGAAAATGTTCAGATTAATTAGCCACTTGAAGTAATGTACAGTTTACGTTTTACATAATTTTTTCCCCAGCAAACACACTATGATAGTTCCATGAGCAAATCTCCAGTTGCTAACTTCCACACACCTTCCCAAATGAGTTAGTTAAATGCTGACCATCATGCTGACAAATGTCAAAATATCTTGGCTGAAAGCTTATGTGCTTGCTAGTATTTTTGTTGTGTCTGTCTGCGAGTCAACATCACTATGTCTTTATCCTAGTCTGAACTTAGGTCAGAGAATTACTTCTGGATTTACTTGCAATAAATGTGGAACATTACAAGCAGTAACATTCATTTTAACGAAAGGAATTTTTTCTGTTATTCTCATACACTCCTTCTACAGTAGCTTATCTTCAGTGAAGTTAATTAAATATTTCTAATGACTGTGAAAAATATAATTTTGATATTGTCTTGATATTAATATACAATACCAAAATAATGTTGTATATACTGCACACCATACAAATAGAAAGCAATGACTAGCTTTCAGTTACTGCCCATAGTTAAGCCACAACTAATTCATTTGTAAACTACATGAGGTACACAGCAATTGAAACACCTGCACTGAACAATTAGTTAATGGTAAAATAAGATTGTGAATGGTTTATTTATTTCACTTCATTTATCACTAAAAAAAAAGCTTAATGTTCATATGGTATGTAAAACTCTGGCAGAATGTAAATAACTTAGCAGTAAAGGTAACAACTCACAGAATAGTAGAGGCACTGAGTCATCTAAAGCACTTAAACAAGGTTGAAAAATTCACATAAAGTTTTCAGTCTGGTTTATGTTTATGTGTGTGTTGACAACTCAAGCTCAATGCTTGAAATAATCCCAATAAATGGAAGACAAGGTACCCAGAAGAGAGAGAGGGACAACTGTGATCAGAAAAAGTGATAACACTCTAATCTCTCTTACTGACAGTTACATATCCAATTTATGGTCTTTGTTCTCCAAGGTCTCATATATTAACACTTATCAACACTGTTGCACATGAAGGTGCTGGGCAAGTAAACCGAAGGGCCCTCTACGCTGTTACTGCAGCAAGTAATTTAAAATTCTTTGAAATGATAAAAAACTAACAGAATATCATTTAAACAAAACACAGAAAACACATGGTAACTTTAATTACCTATTATTCACTTATTCATCCACAGTATTCCATAAATCTAATCAAAGGGGAGCATTCAACAATATGAAATGAGTGAATGTTTATATTATTAACAAGGAGCAGCTGCCAAACTTTTTTATTTTGTATACAGTCACAAACCTGCATTGAAGACAGCCAAGCAAATAGGGTGATTTTTTGGGATTTACTTCACCCCCCCCCCCCCACACACACACACACACACTTACGACTAGCGTGAGGAGCCACAGAACTAGAAGTGCAGGCTGGTCAGACACCAGGTGGATGGATAGCCGTCCGTGGGAAGGAGCTAAAAAGCTGTAAGATATTAATACACAAAGTGGGCCTTGTGTATTCTAACAGAGCCACTGACACGGACTAATTAAAGATAACAGGAGGGCAGCACTTCTGGTTAGAGAGCATGGGACGAGAGGGAGAAAGAGAGAGGGCCTTCTGGTGGGACGGACCTACATCATGAGAAGCAAATGAATGGCTTAGGATGCAGTGTATGACCATACTGAGAGGCATCTCTACCCCTCCACCCAGGCTCTGAAGAATGCTTAACAATAATGCACAATACCATCAATAATGTGGCAAGCAGCCCTCAACACTAAGCCATGCCAAGCACGTGCAGGGAAAAGAGTAACAAAACTTGGCAGCAGGACACACCAAGCAGATAGTGTTGGCAACAAGTCTTAGAGAAGTTGTTGGCAGCAGTTGTTGGCAGGCAGCTGGTTGGATCTAATAACAGTTCATCACAGAGTTAGTCACCAGATCAGATGTGCATTTAGGCAGTGGCAAACTACAAGAAGCTGTGGCAACTATCACCATAAGTAGGAGTTTCACCCCACAACAGCAGAGTCCGAAGGGAGTGCTGGCGGATGCAGGGTAACTCAGGGCTACAGCAGCACACAGTGCAGATCTACAATGCACAGAGGTGCCCGAGCAGCCAGCACTTCACATGTTTGAAACCAAGGGTCAGGGTTCAGCAGCAGCAGCAGACTTAGCAGAAGCAGATGAAGCAGCTGTAGCAGCAGCAGACTTAGCAGAAGCAGATGAAGCAGCTGTAGCAGCAGCAGCAGCAGCAGCCAAGGCGATGGGGTCGGCGCAGCCAAGCAGGTAGCGGCCAACACATCGCAGATCATGGGCACTTGGGAAGTGCACATGCACCAGGTAACTCAGAGCAGTTCAACTCGTCTCGATACACTACAAGAAAAGTGGGTCATATTTAGTTCACATTGTAACAGCATACTGTCCTGAATTTTAAAGTGTTACAATAGTTAAGTTTGTTAAGATAGCTCCTGTAAAAGCATCTTTATCTACCAGTGCTGTTAGATTGTCAGTTAAGATGGCTATATGTATTACTTCCAAGGTATTAGAGGGGAATATATGAGACACCGTAGGGACTTCATAGAGAACATAAATGCCACTTTTGAATTAGTCAAGCCAGAGGAACACAAAACCTTGCTGAAAATCATTAAAGCAAAAATAATTGGTGAGGCAAGGTCACAACTGCGAACACGTGAAAGAACGGGTACACGGGAGAAAGAAAGTGTGTTCTGGAAGAGTGTTACCCATCTAAACTGACAATGGACTACTACCGCTGCAAAGTGTTCTGAGCTAGGGAAGGGCAAGGAGAGCTAATTTTGTTGTGGGCAAGTAGAATCAATCACATGCAGAGGTATTTTAGAAAAGCTGTAACTAGGCTTACAAGTCAAGAGAATGTTAAAGGTGCCATAGAGTTGATGGACTTCTTGGGAAGAACTGGTTTTATTCAGGACCTAAGTAATGATTACAAACAATAGTAGGAAGCTGAAGATTCAAAACTGGGTTGGCAGCAGGAATGGAGATAGATCTCCAAGAGGAAAGTATGATATTGTCAATGAAAGAAAAGGGAAGGCCAAAAGGATAATTTTAATTGTGGAATGGACACAGTGAAGATCTCAAAACAAGTTAAAAGATTTAAAATGTTTTACATCTGGCTTGCAAGGGCACAATGTGAGTAAATGCAGAACGAATAATCCAGAAGGCAGGTTCTGAGTCATGACACGTAAAGAGTTCACTAACCAGAGTGACACCAATGCAGAAAGTTGAGCAAGACAGAGAAAAGTGACTCCTATAGATGTCAGCAAATTTAGGGGAAATCATAAAGAAACCTATGGAGATTTATGCGAATGGAGATGTCTGCAAAGTAGCCTACTAGGTAATTGTGGCATCCCATCTATGAGGTAAAAAAATGTGAATTGTTTCAAGTGCAAGTGATTGGTGCATTATGCCAAGGGCTGCCCATGAAGTCATGTGGCATGCATAGAGAAAGAGCACAGTGCCAACACCAGGTAAAATGGGGAAGGCACAGGGAAACTAAGGAATGCCAAAGCCGTGCAGTTGGGCTCTGTCACTTTAAATAAACCCAAAGTTATGGTGATACACTATGCAACAAAAAAATGATATTTTAGTGTTATATTGTGTAGAGTTACGGAAGGAATTAAAATTGTAAGTAGACACAGGAGCACAGTTCTGTCTTTGGAATAGAATGACTATTACTGTAAACTGTCCAGAAAAAAAAAAAAAAAACAGAATGGCTTGATCTGAAAGGTGTCATCAGCAAAGCAGTGGCAGTGAGAACAATACACGTGCTGTGAAAATACACTCAAATCTGGATGGTGTTGAAAAAGTCGGGCATAAGTTCCATGTGTATGGGTATCAGAATTAGACATACCATATGATGGGGTGATATGAATAGACTTTCCCAACAGAGCATAAGGTCAACTTACATTATGCAGTCTTAAAACTGGAAGGACAACATATACCCTTGATAGCAGAGGAGAAACCAAAAGGTTATCGGTTTGAAGGGGATCAAGAATTCAACAGGGCAATAGGGTTCTGACAGAAGAAAAAAAAGTAATGCTATTGAGAGTGGAAGGCAAGGTACCATGAGGAAGTGAAAGGGAAATAATTATCCTGAGACAGGAGATTGCACATAGTGTGCTTGTGCCTGAATCATTAGTGAGAGTTTGAAGTGGCAAATGCATAGAGAATGCCTTGAAATTCAATTGAAGAATGTCAGGTTACTGACAGTGCAATAGAGCAATTAGAAAGAGTACACCAAGTAAAAGGCAGCACGGAAGCCACAAACAAAGCAAAGTTGTGTTAGCGCTTTACAAAAACAGCTGAGAGTTTATCATTTAAAAGAGGGAGGAAAGAATGCATCACTGTTGGTGTGCACTGAATACGAAGATGTATACCATCTACCAGGTGACAAATTGGCATACACCTATTGGTAGCACTGGATCATGCAGGGAAGGTAGTGAATGCTAGACCATACCAGATCCCCAGAGCACTAAAAGAAGCTTTAAATGAGCAAATTGAGCAAACGCTGAAAGATGACTTAACTGTCAAAGCGAAGAGTAGCTGGTATACGTCATTATTATTAGTACTGAAAAAGACAGATTCCAGTGGCCAACAGAAGTGCAGAATCATAGTGGATTAAATGATGATATTGTAGGTGATGTGTAGCAAAGTACTTCTCGATGCTTTATCTTGCAGGCAGATACCATCGAATATTGACAGACGAGGACAGAGAGAAAACTGTGTTCAGTTCAAATTATCAGTATTATGAATATAAGATAATGCTGAGACTGAAAGGAACCCCAGGATGCTTCCAGTGACATGTGAGTTCAGTTTTGGCAGAGTTGCAAGGAGCATAATGTTTTGTTTATTTAGACAGTCTACAGATGAAACCTGCACGGGCATAATGAGAAGCTTCATGAAATCTTTGATATAACCTGAAGTTGCAGCCAGATAAAAGTGAGAAGAAAGGAAGTGATCTTCATAGGCCATTGTATTACAGAAAAAGGAATCTCACGGAACATGGCAAAAGTGGAAAACACAAATTTATTTCCACGGTCAAGAACGACAAAAGAATTGAAAAGGTTCTTAGGATTAATAAGGTACTACTGGCAGTTCACTGTACACATCAGCAAAATTGAAAAACCACTCTGTGAGTTATTAAAGAAAGGAGTGGAGTACAACTGGGGTTAACAACAAAATAATGCGGTCAAAGAACTGAAGGAGGAATTGATAAATCCTCCACAACTTCAGTATCCAGACTTTACAAAACTGTTTTTTTTCCACCACTGATGTTAGCAGCACGGGCTTGGGGACAGTTTTGTCACAAGGAAAGCAAGTTGGTGACTACTTGTCCACTGCATACGCATCCAGAGCATTGAACAAGGCGGAACTAAATTGTAGCACTATGGAGAAAGAATTGCTGGCTATAATACATTACCTGAAACAGTTCCGACTGTACATATACTGAGGAAAATTTACAGTTGTAACCAACAATAAGCTATTAAAGTGGATATTTAATGTAAAGGATCCGAGTTCGCGACTGCTGAAGTAGAGACTGAAGCTCAAAGAATATGATTGGTTGGTTGGTTGTGGGGAAGGAGACCAGACAGCGTGGTCATCGGTCTCATCGGATTAGGGAAGGATGGGGAAGGAAGTCGGCCGTGCCCTTTCAGAGGAACCATCCCGGCATTTGCCTGGAGTGATTTAGGGAAATCACGGAAAACCTAAATCTGGATGGCCGGACGCGGGATTGAACCGTCGTCCTCCCGAATGCGAGTCCAGTGTCTAAATACTGCGCCACCTCGCTCGGTAAAGAATATGATTATTTGGTAATATACAAACCAGGAAGGTTACCCTAATGTGTATGCTCCGAGGAGAATAATGCCCAGAGAGCTGAAGACACTAACGTGAAACAGAAGGCAGACACAGTGAAAATCCCTGTAGTGAAAGCAAGTGGAGAAACCGACCCGTGAATGTGTGAAGGGTGCAGGTAACTCCAGAAATACGAAAGCATACAGATAGCGCAAAGGGAATCAGTCTCCAAGATGAGAACAACCCCTTGGGAGGGCACCAAGGAATGCATAGGATATTAGAAAGAATAACAGCTTACAAGCAGTTGTGCAGAATGAAGCGTGACATTGAGGATTACATAGAAAGGAGTCCGCCCTGTCAAAGAAATAGGCACACACAAGCAAAAACAAGAATGCCTTTAGAAATTACTGATACAGCTGAGACAGTGTTTGAAAAATGTTCAATGGACATGGCAAGCCCTATAGACATATAAAGTACAGTAACAGGTATACGTTAACATTTCAAGACGATTTAAGTAAATTTACTGTAGCAGTTCCAATTGAAAGGCAAGACACAGATGCTGCCGCTGAAGCATTTGAGGGGCTCAGGCGTAAAACATGGCAACTGACATTTTAGCCAAAAATGAATTACACCACTTATGATGTAGTATCTTGCTTGTTGAAATAAATAGATGAGTTAGTTTCCAAAAATTCTTCACAGATGGCAGCAGAATACAGCTTGTTTTTTCCTGGTAAGTTGTGACATCTGCATGTATAACATAACTGTGAGAAAATGGCTACGGTGAGGAAGTTGAAGTTTGGAGGCATGAAGAATGGACAATTTTGCGATGTTGGAAGAGCTATTAAACGGTGATTTTGAGTGTGATGACAATGATAAAGATCTAGACTACCACAAGACAGACTATGAAAGTAATGTCAGCAGTAATAATGAAGAAAGTAAAGTAAGTATTTACACTAACCTCATATTTTTCTTTTCATGTAAACAACGGTATCTACTGTAGTTATGATGTTATACATGCTATGGAGAAATGCAGATGTTATTTGTTGTAGTTACCATGTTATACATGCTATGTGTTAATACAGAGAACTACAACTGTGCTATAAAATTCTCCTGTGCAAACATTTGTGAGCATATTATGTTTTAAACCATGTAGCTTGCTTGGTTAGGTAATGTAATGTATCTACAAAATAATTTTCAGTGTATTTTTGATTAAGATTTGTTAATAAGAACTGTAGTTAGAATTAAAATTGTAAATGAATTTCAGGGTGTTTTTCGAAGCAAATCTCTTTGTATTTAAATTACATTAGGCCTACGGATTTCTTTCTTTTTTCTTTTAGAATAATGCAGATCCTAAGAAAGGCGAACAGAGTCATGGAAGAAAAAGGAAGAGGTGTATGAGCCAACAACGAAAATGCCAAGAAGCTCGCAATAGAGGTTTGCCTTATCTTCAGAAATGAGGGTCAGGGAATGAGAGTCACAGCTGCAAGCCTGGTCCTAACTGTAACCGCAAAAAAAGGTGTTTCCAATTATTCAATGAGGGAGAGAGAATGGATATCTATCAGAAGTTTTGGACTAGGGGAAATTATGATTTTCAGAATGCTTACCTTCATGGTTGCATACAAGCAACCGAAACAAAGAGAACAACAAAGAAAACTGACAGTCCATCAAGACAGAGCACAATTATAAGGTATTTTGTGATGTCATCTTGTGTAAAGCACATTGAAGTTTGTGAGACTGCACTCTTTAATATTCGTAGACTGCAAGAAGTAGGGGCATTTAGAACACTTAACATCCAAAATAAAGGAACGTTGTAAAACCCCTTCAGGAGATGGAAGGTGAGAACACCAGCATCTTTCCAAAAAGTATTTGAGTGCAGATAGTGAATTTGTCAACACTTTCATAAATAGACTGCCAACGAATACCAGTCATTACAAAAGAGCTGATAGTCCAAATAGGAAATTCATAAGCATGGGGTACACAATAGAAATCTGTTATGATCGATACAAAGAAGAATGTGAACAACAACAAAAATTGCCTGTATCCAGTGATAAATTTCGATGGATTTTTGTAGGAGAGCCCAACATAGCCTTTGAAAACCCTAAATCAGACATTTACAGCATATGCGATTGACTAAATGTTAAAATAGAAAATGCAAAAAAGGAGAAAGACCAAAACTTATCAAAATCCTTATCTGCTGAACTTGAGTTACATTAGCGCAAAGCAAAAGCAGGACAGGATGTTATTACGCTAGCTACAAAAAAGTCAGAGAAAGATAAAGGTATTTACAACATTACGACTGACTTGCAGCAGGCCCTACCAACTCCCAAACTTTCAACTGGTCCTGCTTTCTACAAAAAGAAACTCTTCTTTTACAATCATGGTGTCCATTCTTGTCCAGAAAAAACAAGGATATGTCTATGTGTGAGATGAAGGAAATGCAGGTAGAGGAGCTGATGAGATTGGCAGTTATTTCCTGAAGCACTCTGGATGACATTCAGGGAGACAAGTTGATAGCCATACCTGACATCTGTGGAGGCCAAAACAAAAACTGGACCATTGTTACAGTATGGTCGAAGCTTATAGCAGAAGGTAGATTCAAAATTGTCACTCACACATATCTGCAAATAGGGCATTCAATGTTGCCTTCCGATTGTGACTTCGACTTTGTTGAGAAATACATGCAGAATCACTGCCAGTGTGTATTCTCGCGAGTGGATACAGGTATTGAAGAAGTGTCCAAAGAAGAAACATATGATTGTGTACTGTACGACCACAGGTGATTTTGTGAAGATTTCAAACTTGCGCAACAGCTTCAATCAGGCTTATAAAAAAGGTTCTGGCGAAAAGTTTGGAATTAGAAATGTTGTGAAGACGGAATTGTCAAGGCAGGAACACGAAAAAAATGGAAATATGTAATTCATACCATGGTGATATGGATACTGTATTACTAAAGCGAAGAGGTCATCCAGTACAGCTCCTCGAAGGCTTCAAATGTCCTCTACCAATCGTACACAGAGGTCCAAAACCCACTGACACTACCAAACTGAATGATGTTCTATCTTGTTTACCTTACATACCAGAAGTACATCATGCTTATTGCAAGACATTAAAAACAGCTGAGCAATCCAAGGCAAATGATGAGAACAGTGACAGTGAAATCTGAAAACCACTATTAGTGTTTTCAGTTATTAAAACTGTTAAATTTAATTACATTATGTCATTAATATGTTGGCTTAAATTATTATCAACTAACTTCATAATGTCAGATTCTCCTGTGGGAAACGAAAATTTTTTAATGCAATGAATAACATGTTATCTACATTTTACATTCACGAATAACATGACATCTACCATATAATTTGTGTCAATGTGTTATGTATTGCTTCTTTTTTCCAATAAAAAAAATTTATTTCCATTTTGTGAACCTTACCAGTGCATTCCTTAATGTTCAAATACTTAGTTAAAACTTTAAGAAAAGATATAACATAGTAAAATGTGTTGTTATATTTTTGTGGAACTTCATATTCTAATATCTCTAAACCACTAAAATATCAGTTACCACGTTTCACACCTGAGCCCCTCATTTGTGGAACATATTATACTCAGATAAAAAATTCCATCTGTTCTTTTAACAGGGGAAGGTTTGAAATTCTAAAGAGATTCCCCCCCCCCCCCCCCCCCCCAGAGAAGTGCGTAAATTGTTAAACGTGAAGCATATACAACCTTCAGCTTACCATGCCAAATCTAATATTGCTTTGGGAAGAAGCCATCAAACACTTGCCAAATACTAAGTCACTTCGTAACAGGTAATCAAATTTCACAGGGCAAATGGGTACCATATGCAGTCTTTGTGTTTAATACTACACTACACAGCAGCACAGGGCACACACCATCCAAAGTACCATATAGGAAGGAAACTAATATACCAGGAGACTGCATCAAGACTCAGCACAGGTAAGTTACTATTATGAATCTTAAGTCGACATGCTAAAAGTGAGAATGCAGGAAGCATACACAATTGCACCGGTATGGAAACGTACGAGAAGAAGCAAAATTTGGAAGATACCAAAGTAGGTGACAGGATGTTGCTCTACGATGGGCATGGTAAATCTAGAAGGTTATATTCACAATGGCGAGGTCCATTTGAAGTACTGAGAGCTGAAAGCACTAACGTAATAATAAGAATTAAAAGAAATAAGGAAACAAAAGTTACTTGCCAATAGACTGAAACATTTCTTTTAAATTTCAGGTATGCTAATCCGACGGAAAATATTCCAACTTCTCATAATGGTAGCAACATACACACAATTGACATCAGCACACCTGCCACATGACTTTCAAGTTATGCAGTTTCCACCAACTTCAGCATTACACTATGATAACTTAGGACAAGTCTACATATACCGTACCACATGGAGAACTGTGATGTATGTAAACCTGGACTCTAAAGCAGAGCAATTTCAAAAAGTCTGAACGATACGTAATGCAGCAGTACAAAGGTGCAGAGAGACATACTACAACAACTGAATGTACAACAACTGAATGTAGGATTAATAGTGTGTCGGTTATTAGATCAACAGGTAACACATGATGAAGAAAAAATTACAAGTCTGCACCAATTAGTACAACAGCTAACAAAGCATGAGAGATTAAGTAAAATACTTTTCGGCAGACTAGATGAAGCAGATGCAGCATACAACAAGGAACATATAAATACCATGGAAATGGAAGGACCTCCAAGGTTGATGAAAAAATGTGGCAGTGGTGAGGACCACATTGTCTGGAGTAAATAGAATTGTTTATGCTTTAGAAGCAAATGAGCATGTCCCAAAGATGGGTGGAAACAGTGGAGTGTTTCATGAAAACACAGACGTGGGGTTTAAGAGGGTAGCTCCATTCATAACCATAACAGAACAGTTATTGCAGCTGTCAGTGATATTTGGCCAGATATAGGAGGAATATGAGCAAATGAACGCAATTGCAAATGCACAAAAGAGGATACTGCAGCCTCAAGTAATGAATCCTGTACAGATTGTGAAATATTTAAGTTTGATATGTAATGAACTAAAAGACATTAAGTTTTCTGTTCCTCTTGCTGAATCATCTGGTTATTTACTATTAAGAATAACAGAGTTAGATGGTTTTCATTCGGTTGTATATTAGGATATGTAATCAATATCTTGTTTACTGATAACTATGCTTTTAATTTGTACAGAGTACTTCCATTATCTACAGAAATTCCTCAAATGAAGGAAAATACGTTTTCACAAAAAAAGTTAGAGTTCTTGCTGACAGAAGAGTCCAAACAGCAATAAGTGAAACTTTCAATGGAGCAGTTGAACTGTAAAGAAGAGAGAAAAAAAAATAAGACCCCTGTGTAGACAGTTCTTCACATTAATATCAATCTTTGACCCAGAAGAGTGTGAAGCAAAATTATTGCAACCAATGAGAGAAATCCCAGAAGATTCCTTGACAAAACAGTCCCACTGAATCAAAGCACTGGACACATCTGAACAGTAATGAATGGTTATACTTAGCTGCAAAGGAGTTTTATGTGAGAAAGAAGCATCTAAGGACCTAGTAATGGAAGATACTGGTAAAATAATTTTTTACAGTAAGTGCAAAGATTACGGAATGAGATTATTCATACAGATAATGTGATTCTCAGTTAAAACCACAAAGAACGACGTAATACCACAAATCAGTTTAGAATCAGACTGCTGAATTGTAAATGAAGGGAAGGAAAATATTTCTGTGTTAAGATTAGACTTATTCATTAGACACTGATCACATTAGTTACAGTAATGTGTTGTTGTAAGCATTGAAAATTCTGTAAGAAGTATCCCAGAAGTATATGGAAATACTTTGATGATCCTGATTGTTGTGGGAAAATACATGTACGAACCACTATTGTAAATCAACGTCCCGAGATCAGTATAGCTCAGAGACCCCTCAACCGAGAGACTGAAATAGTTATTTATGAAAGGAGTGCTAATGAATGAGTCAATATCCTTTAGAGATAAACGCTAATATCAAAAGAACTTTGTAAACTACATCAGTAAAATGTAATTGTTGTCACTGAAGGAAAAGTATATGAAATAAATGCACTTTTTACAATGTGGAATAACTGAATGTAATGCATGAAATGAAATATTAAATATCAATGTATAAAATGTGTTTCAATGTAATAGAAGAAACTAAATAAAATTAGTGTAACAAAATCAATGAATGTAAAAATCTTTAATGTAGCTATGCCAAAGGCAAATAATGGCCATTTCTGTGACAGGGGAGGTGTTATATCCATAAGGAAAGTCAAGTCTGAAGTACAATGTATAATACCAAATTAAGCACAATGTTAGTAGCAGTGGTAACCTATTAACTCTCGGGATGTAGCATGACGAGCCACAGATCCAGAAGCAAGCTCATGAGACACCAGGCAGATGGGCAGCTGTGCAAAGTAACAAGCAAAAGAGCTATAAGATATCAACACACAAAGAGGGCCTTGTGTATTCTGATAACAGAGCCATTGGCACAGACTAATTAAAGACAATAGGAGGACAGCATTTCTAGTTAGAGAGACAGTGTGGGATGAAAGAGAGGGGGCCATCTGGTGGGACTGCACTAAATCATGACAAGCCAATGAAAGCTTAGGACACAGTGTATGACCATACTGAGAGAGTCATCTCCACCCCTCCATCCAGCCTCTGAAGAATGCTGAACAATAATGCACAAATACAGCCCATAATGTGGCAACCAGTGCTTCACACTAAGGCATGCCAAGCAAGTGCAGGGAAAAGAGTAACAAAATTTGGAAGCAGGATGCTCCAAGCATATAGTGTTGGCGACCTGTCTCAGAGCAGCTTTAGAAAACTTGTTGGCAGGAGCTGCAGGCAGGCAGGCAGGCAGGCATCTAGGTGGATTTAGTGAGAGTCCACTGCAGAGTTAGCAACTGGATCAGATGCACAGTTAGGCAGCAGCCAAAGGACTGTATTTTGTGGTGTGGGTTTCCTTAAAGCAGAAGGAATGGTGTTAGTCAGTCACCATCTCTGTATCAGACTTGACCATTTTGTGGACACATCTTATCTAGAGCAACTGGGTTGATTTGCTTAAATTTAAATAAATCTCAAATTGTTGAATGTTCTGAAGAGTTAAATTCAATTAACTCCAGCGTTTTACCTATCACAAAGGAGACTGCAACATCTTAGCCAGGTCAAAGTCTCCCTCACACTATGGCCAACCAGCTAAGTCTTTTGTTACAAACCGTGTCACTCAATCACAGGCAAAAACCCACATTTGGGACATGACAACAGGCACTTTGCTTTGTTCAAAACTGTATAAAATGTATAGATGAAGAAATCAATATGAAAATTAAAATTCATTATACAACATCTCATTGTAAATACAAATAAAATATATAAATCTTTGTAAAATGTTTAAATTACTCTAATGGAGGAAAATCTTTTGCAGAATGAATCTGTAATGAGTCACAGTCTCTCAGTTCTTCGTGTGGACTGGAAGATTCTGAAAAACTGTGTGTTGGCACTGATCCCAAGCTACACATTGGTTTGATATAATCTGATAACATAATTTGTTTTGGATGTGAATTGTGTTTTCTAAGAGAACTCCACGAAAGATTTTCCTTTGGAGTGGTAAAATTGGTTGGTGAGGATGGCAAACTACACCAATACTCTTTTGTCCTCTTAGTTCCCGACTTAAACTGCGCACCTAAGGCCTTACGTGATGAATCTTGCTTTTTCTGATCACCCTGTTTCCACCTTGAAGTGTCTCTCTCCTCACATAAGAAGTCTGGTGAGGCTGACAATCCTGGCAAATCAAAAATGTTTGGAGCTGCAATAGATTTGACTTTACTGTTTTGTCTAGACATCTGAGATGTGTAGGAGTTGACTGCATGTGCAGGCGAACTCTGTGAGCCACCAGGATACATGGATACAGGACTGTAACTGGGGACTTTCAGTTTTCGAATATCTGACCAATTAATGCACTGCTTCTGAGACTCCCTGTAAGACTGTCCCTGATCACATATCTCCGCAGATTCTACCTCAATATTCTGTGAAGCCACATCTGGCATTGCCAGTTTGTCTTCAGTGACAGAGTGAGAGAATCCATTAACAAACTCAGTTTTTAAAAGTTTTGCACCTGGTGGACATTTATCACTGGGAATGACATCCTCTGCAAAACAGCCAGTTCCTCTTCCATGGCAAGTGATGGGAGGATCAGTCTGCAACAAGACATTAATTTCAAGAAATCAAACTGAAACAGCTGTTGACACTATCATCTACTTAATATTTGCCCTCAAGACAATCACTTCCAATGTCTAAGGAAACATACAAGGCAGCGCATAAAAAATGGGCACATGACAGCAACAGAATGAAATATTTTATTAATAGTTGGATACACAATTTCTTATAAGTTAGATAGTCTCACACGTATGTCATCATCTTGGTTTACAATTATTGTCAAATGTCTAATACTATTGTGTGATTAAAATAACTTGCGACTTGACAAAGTAGGGGACACAGTCAATTAGTCAGGTAACTACAGTGACAAACTAGCTTTCCTTACCAAATCACCAAAAGGTGGGAAGGTATAGTACACCATGCTGCGAGTGAACAGTAGCATGTGGCGCTGATCATTTGCTTCCAGGTTTTCTCAGCTCTCATACACAATTATAATGTACTCGAGTACTGAAGTATCCTGTGTTCGTCAGCTGTTGTTGTGAACTAATCATTTTGTAATAATGTTGTTTTCGTAGCTATTTCATACATTTGAACACAAGGATCACCTGAAACATCTGCATCTGCATCTGCATCTACATCTACACGATTACTCTGCTAGTCACAATAAAGTGCCTGGCAGAGCATTCAATGAACCATTGTCAAGCTGTCTGTCTACCATTCCACTCTCTAATGGCACATGGGAAAAATGAGCACTTAAATTTTTCTGTGCGAGCCCCCGATTTCTCTTATTTTATCGTGATGACAATTTCTCCCTATGTAGGTGAGTCCCAACAGAATGTTTTCACAATCAGAGAAGAAAATTGGTGATTGAAATTTCATGATAAGATCCCGTCGCAACAAAAAACACCTTTGTTTTAATGACTGCCAATCCAATTCATGTATCATGTCTGTGGCACTATCTCCCCTATTCTGTGATAATACAAAACGAGCTGCCCTTCTTTTATCTTTTTCAATGCCATCCGTCAGTCCCACCTGATGCATATCCCACACTGCACGGCAATACTGCAGAACAGGGCGGACAAGTGTGGTGTAAGCAGTCACTTTAGTACACCTGTTGCACCTTTTAAGTGTTCTGCAATGAATCACAGTCTTCAGTTTGCTCTACTCACAACATTATCTATGTGACTGTTCCAATTTAGGTTATTTGTACTTGTTATCCCTAAGTATTTAGTCAAATTTACAGCCTTCAAGTTTGTGTGAACTATTGTGTAATCGAAATTTAGCAGATTTCTTTTAGTACTCATGTGAGTAACTTCACACTTTTCTTTATTCAGGGTAAATTGCCACTTTTCGCACCATATTTATATCTTATCTAAATCATTTTGCAAGTCGATTTGATCATCTGATGACTTTACAAGATGATAAATGGCAGTATCATCTGCAAACAATCTATGTGGGCTACTCATATAGCCTCATACATCATTAATATAGATAAGGAACAACAGAGGGCCTATAACACTTCCTTGGGGAACGCCGGATATTACTTTTGTTTTGCTTGATGCCCTTCCGTCTATTACTATGAATTGTGACCTTTCTGACAGAAAATCACAAATCCAGTTGCACAACTGAGGTGATATTCCACAGACACGCAGCTTGGTTAGAAGACGCTTTTGAGGAATGGTGTCCAAAGCCTTCTGGAAATCTAAAAATATGGAATCAATTTGACATCATTACTTCATGATTATAAAGAGCTAGTTGTGTTTCACAAGAATGATATTTTCTGCATCCGTGCTGACTATGCGTCAATAAATCATTTTCTCCAAGGTAATTCATAATGTCTGAACACAGTATATGTTCCAAATCCCTAATGCAAATTGACATTAGTGATATGGGCCTGTAGTTCAGCAGATTACTCCTGTTTCCCTTTTTGGGTGTTGGTGTGACTTGAGCAATTTCCCAGTCTTTAAATATGGATCTCTCTGTGAGCGAGCATTTGTAAATAACTGTTAAATATGGAGCTATTGTATCAGCATACTCTGGAAGGAACCAGAGTAATATACAACCTGAGCCGGAGGTCTTGCCTTTATTAAGTGATTTAAGCTGCTTTGCTACACCGAGGATATCTACTTCTATGTTTCTCATTTTGGCAGTTGTTCTTGATCGTAATTCGGGAATATTTACTTTGTCTTCTTTGGTGAAGGAATTTCAGAAAACCGTGTTAAATAACTCTGCTTTAGTAGCACAGTCATCAGTGACTTCACCGTTGTTATTGTACGGTGAAGGTACTGATTGTATCTTGCCACTTGTGTGCTTTATGTATGACCAGATTCTCTTTGGGTTTTCTGCCCGATTCCAAGACAGAGTTTCGCTGTGGAAATTATTATAAGCATCTCGCACTCAAGTATGCGCTGTCTTTTGAACTTCAGCAAAACTTTGCCAATCTTGGGGATTTTGCGTTCTTTTAAATTTGGCATTCAGCCTAGCAGCAATTCCCTTGTGGTCGCTAATCCCTGTATCCATCATGATACTCCCTATTTGTCCAGGATTATTTGTTGCTAAGAGGTCAAGTATGCTTTCGCAACCATTTATGCTTCAAGTGGGCTCATGAACTAATTGTTCAAAATAATTTTCTGAGAAAGCATTCAGTACAATTTCAGATAAGGTTTATGCCTGCCGCCGGCTTAAACATATAATTTTCACAACGTATCGAGAGTAGATTAAGGTCACCACCGACTATAATTATTTTATTGGGGTATCTATTTGAAATGAGACTCAAGTTTTCTTTCAACTGTTGAGCAACTATATCTTCTGAGTCAGGGGTTGGTAAAATGATCCAATTAATAGTTCAGTCCGATTGTCAGATATAACCTCTACCCATACTATTTTGCAGGAACTATCTACTGCAATTTCACTACAAGGTAAACTACTTCTGACATCAATACTCCCCCGCCAAATGTATTTAACCTATCCTTTCTGAACACTGTTAGGTCATTTGAAAAAATTTCGGCTGAGCTTATTTCTGTACCTGTAACTTTTTGAGCTTCAGTGCTTTCTATCAGGGCTTGGTGCTCTGGTTCTTTCTCAACACAGGTACGACAATTTACAACTACAACTACAACACTGAATTTCTACAACTACCTTACTATGTTTTACCTGCCCCCTTTTAGATGGATGCCCTTTCTGTAGTTTCCTGAGACCCTCGAAGAAAAAAAAAAAAAAAAAAAAAAAAAGAAAAAAAAAAAAAAAAAACTGCCCAGTCCCTTCCACACAGGCCCCACTACCCATGTAGCCACTTCCTGTGTGTAGTGAGACGCAGTCATCCAAGAATACGGTCACCTGCTTCAAGAGTATTGAGGATGGGAAGTGGAATTACAATCTACGACCAAAGCTGTGAATTTGTGAGCAGTGTGTGCAATTACTTTTAACTGGGATGCAATATTTGGGGACTCATTCTAGATGTTAAATAAGTGGAGGACAGAACAGGCCTGAACATTTATTGTCTATGATGCCGAGAACTAAAGCAAATGGGAAGGAAGTAGGTTGGGAAAAGTTGGCAAGAAAAGTAGTTATGACAGATGAGTAACCAAGATGGATGCATTCCATCAGTATACAATATGCAGACAAGTATATGGTTATCATCAATGCCAGGAATACCCTACTTCAACAAAATTCTTTACAGGTTGAAAGAAACTGTGTTTGGTTTCTGTCATGAGAGGTTTTCATCTCTGACATCTATTATCAAGAGAAGTGACAGTGTCTCAGAAATGTCAGTATTTGCATGTCATTAGATACATTTTGTTTGGAGACACTGATTTGTTGAGACATGGGTCAATGTATGTCACACATTAACAAAAACCTAGGTGAATCACACAGTACAAGTAATAACACAAGCACCAAAAGGTCAGTTTTACTGGATAATCATCCTTCACATTGTCTCAGCTCATAGCTTCATACCAAACTGCTTGTTGCTGTTTACTTCCATGAAGCAAAGCAACTATCATGAGGAACTGAGCACCATTGTTCTCACAGAATGGTTTGCTAATTTTCTGCTGAAAGCACATGCAGTCCGAAAAAAATATGATCCACAGATTTCAGCTGTATTTTTAATAATATGCATCTAACAACTAACAACCAAACCCAAAAAAGTCGACTAACATTAAGTGTTCTAAGAGTGTAATTTTCTTGCTCAGTGACAAACATATTTACAGAGACAGTACTATTTTAATATGTGCTTAATTTTAATTGTCATCACCGAATTTGGCCACGAGTTAAGTGAACTTAGCCCCTTACCTCAGAAACAGAAGAGAACCCACTGTGGAATTAGAGAATGTGAGGGAGTAATGTTTCATTGTATGTCTTCCGGTACTGACAACTGACGAGTGTGTATGACTCTACCTATCAGCTGTTATGGTACAAATTTTGACCCATAAGTAACATGGATTTGTGTGCGCACATTACAGAAATGTGCATCTTTAAATGTGGTACATGTTTGTAAAAGGAATATGAAATTAAATTAAATTAAGGCTGTTGTAATACAAGGCAGACTGTAGAAAAAAAACACATCCTAAACATTTAGTGAACATTTATGATCATGTCTCATATTGCATAATGCATTTAAATATGAACTACAGTCACTGTTATTAATCAATCATCCACCTACATACACAAAACAATACTTCATCAAGCAATTACAGTGTCATCTTTGGTATCCCTGAGGTGCAACAACTTGAAACAGAGATCAGTTGACATGAAGTGTTCCAAGTGAAGCTGCCTTTTAACAATCAGTAACACACTAATTTATGTCAGTTACCAACTAATAACAAGATCAGTACATACAGGGTTTGAGGTGCCACCCTACAACGTCAGTACTAGCTCCTGAACAAAAAAGTTCGACAATCACTGAAGTAGGACCAGGCTTCCTCCATACCATACCCACTTCCACCCGATATAACATCATCTATGCACCCAGGTAAAAATAATGTGGCCAAAAACAATAAAAAAAAAATTTCTCTTACGGAATTCAGGCTAAGAAGCTACTGCAAAACTGTCGTAGGTCTGGTCCTTACGCGGTTGCTGGAAAAATAGATCAAATAGATGTTGTAGGAAAGTTCTTGTAGAATATAAATATTTTTGGATTAAAGGAGACAACTCACAGAAATCCAAAAGTGTTCTCAACAGGTACACACAAAAGAAATAATGAACAATGCTTACTAGCTTTCAGAATTATCCTTTGATGAACTGCAAACCCCCCCCCCCCCCCCCCCCCCACACACACACACACGCGCGCACCTATATGGTGCCTGCTACAATAATGGCAGGTGGTGGACTGGTTGTGGTGGGTAGGGTGGGTAAAGAAAGAGTTGGCTAATGGCTCGGAGGGAGGCATGCAGATTGCTGGCTGGGATTTAGGAGGAAGAAGTGGTGGGTGTATGGACTTTCATGACTATAGCAGCCAATGAGAAGCAGTACATGTTCAAGGCAGTGTGGGGGATGTGAATTAGAAGAGGGTGGCAGGACATAGGAAGGGGAAACAATTGGGTGGAGGGTGTGGAGACAGTGGGTCATCTGAGATTGAGGCCAGGACAATTACAGAAGCAGATGATGTGTTGTAAGTTCAGAGAATCTGGTGGTGGAGAGAAGGATCCAGATGGCTCAAGCTGTGAAACAGCCATTGAAATTGAGCATGTTCTGTTCAGCTCCATGATGTGACAATAGTTTGGTGGTGGCCATTCATCCTGGTGGGCAGTTGGCTTATAGCGATACCATGTGAAAGGATTGTGCAGTGTTTGCAGAAGAATTGGTGTATGACTCAACTGCCTTAAAAGGTGGCCCAGCCTCTGATGGGGTAGGATAGTCCTTTGGCAGGCCTGGAGGTGCTGGGTGGGTGGATTGGACAAGTCTTGCACCTTGGTCTGTCTCAGGAATGTGATCCCTGTAACAAGGATTTGGGTGTGAGAGTGGCATAAGAATGGATTAGGATGCTGTGTAGGTTGGTGAGCAAATGAACGCCAGTTTAGGAGGGATGGGAACAATTTTGGCCAGGATGACCCTTGTTTCAGGGCAGAATGAGAGATAAAGCCCTGGCAAAGGATATAGTAGCTGTTTCTTGGGGTTGAAGGGAGGATCAGAGGGTGTGTGAGGAATGGCACAAGGAATCTGACTGGGGACTAGGTTTCTTTTGGGGGAGTTCTTTTCACTGCAGACACATTGTCCATAGGTAGCTAGGCTGAATGGAAGGCACTTCATTGACATCTTCATATCTGGACTCAGGCCCAAGGCCCTATCCACATTCCTTTAAAACCTCTACACATTTTCTCCCATCCACTTCACCTGGTTCTCCTCTACACAACACATCATCTTCTTGGACATTGACTTCCACCTTTCTGAAGGCTCCATCCACACCTCCGTCCACATTGAACTCACCAATCACCAACAGCACATGCATTTTGGACAGCTGCCAACCCTTCCACACACACACAAAAAAAAACCCTCTCCCATACAACCTATCCATCCGTGGACTATATATCTGCAGTGACGAGAAATACCTTGTTAGTATGCTGAGGGTCTAACAAAGGCCTTCAAAGACAGGCAATACAACCCAAACCTAGTCCACAAACAAATTTCCTATGCCATATTTTCACATAAATCTAATTCTCCCACCATCCTCCAGAATCAGCTAGAAAGCAGCACCCCACTCTTCGCTCAATATCACCCTGGACTGGAACAACTGAACCATAGCCTTCACCAGGATTTTGATAATCTCTCATTCTGCCCTGAAATGGAGGGCCTCCTACTGAACATTCTTCTCACCCCTCCTAAAATTGTGTCTCATCACCCACCCAACAACATCACATCGTAGTCCATCCCTATGCCACTCCCACTCCCAACCTCTTGTCACGCGATTATAATCCTTTTGGCATACCAAGGTGCAAGACCCTGTCCAATTCACCACCTATTCCAGTCCTGTCAAACGACTATACTACCCCACCAGAGGCTCGGCCATCTGTGAAAGCAGTCATGTCATATACTAACTCTGTTGCAAGCACTGTGCAGCCTTTTACACTGGTATGACTACCAACCAGCTGGCCAACAGGATGAACGGCCACAGTTAAGCTGTTAAGAACAAAACTGACATCTGGGGGCACAACTTGCAGTTTAACACAACATGTTCAATTTCAATGGCTGTTTCACAGCCCGAGCCACCTGGATCCTTCCCCCCGTCACCAGTTTCTCTGAACTACACAGAAGTGACTTATCCTTACAACACATCCTCTGCTCCCATAGTCAACCTGGTCTCAATCTCAGATGACCCACTACCCATACACCTTTCACCCAACATTTTCCATTATGTCTGTCCTATTGCCCCTCCAAATTCACATCCCCACATTGCCTTCAGCATGTGCTACTTCCTGCCAGCTGCTACAATCATACAAGTCCGTATACCAACCATGCCTCCCTCCCTCCCACATTCCCTGCTGGCAAGATGGCTGCATCCCTCCAAGCTGTTAGCCACACCCCCAGGCCCTCTCCTTGCCTCCTGCCTTCCTCTCTCTCTACCCAGACCACCCAACACTATCTCCACAACTAGTCCACCTGCCATTAAGACTAGCTGGCACCATATAGTGTGTGTGTGTGTGAGAGAGAGAGAGAGAGAGAGAGAGAGAGAGAGAGAGAGAGAGAGAGAGAGACCTCCGAAAGCTAGCAAGTTTTCTTCCTTCTGTGTCTTCCTATAGACAACTCAACACATCTGCTTTTGAGTGAGTGGTCTTCTTTAATCCGTAAGAACAAATAGAAGATCATTTCTGTCAACTCTAGCACTAGTTTAAGATCTGATGAAAAGGATAGACATTCTGCGACTTCCATTGCACCGATTATACCACAGTTGCATTTTTTCTAAAATATTCATTGAAGTTATTGCCCTGTTCCCCACAGTCATTTGTTTATTACTTAACAATGTTTCTCTGATGACCAGCTAATGATCATGCATCAAAAGTGAGTGACATACATGCTGGCAAAAATGTGCCCCTTTGCTTGCTCTACTCAGACCTGCCAAAAGTCTCAAGTTATTTTAATTGCACAATAAGACTCTACTTAATGTCACTAATTGCACTTTTATTTATGAAATGAAATCTGCCATGATAAATTTTATCTTATACACTCAGCAACTGGAACCAAACTTAGATTCCAATGATAATTAACTAATTATGCTAGAAATCTAACTTGCACATACTTAGAAAGGTACTTAAGTTTACATGTTTGTTTAATATCAAGTTCATAAACATATGTTTTATCTCTCAAAGTTTTCAATAGGTAAAATAATCATATTTCAAAGCCACCTGGCTAATTCTTGCAGTTCTGTACCAGCAAATTTTTCCTCGCCTGTGAGGGCTCGCCAGAAACAAACAATGAAGTTACAAAGATCTTAACAGAAGAAGACATTTTCCACTTTAGCTTCTTAGCACTAAAAGAATTAAAAATACAGTGAATTTTGGTATTGTTGGGCAACCTTTCGGATGGCATGTTGAAGCTGTTCCATGTCAAATATTTGAGTGAATTACTAAATTATTCTTGTAATTTCAAGTACTACCCTTACTAAACATCATTGGACCCTATCATATATGGGCAGGTTGGCTGCCAAGCAGTGTAAGTCATAAAAATTGAAAAAAGGCCAAACACCACTTAAGACAGGTAGATATTTGTATCTGAGAAGTGGCACGAGTCCTAGTTCCACTGTTCACTACTACACAGCACAAAGAGAACGAAATGTTATTACACTAAACAAAACAGCTATGCACCTCGGTAATCAGGTGGTTTATGTTCAACTGCTTATAGCAGTCAAGCCACTACCACTACCTGATAACACTGATTACTTGTGTGCTCCGTGATATGCTGTGTGCAAACATTCATGAAATTACAATGAAATGAATACCCTTAGCTGCATATAGGCATTGATATAAGTCAACGGGGACAGTACATTTATAAAAAACATTCATACTATCAAATTTGTAGTGTGAAGACAAAAGTAACACGGCCTGTGTGTTAAAGACTGTTTTATTTATTTATTTATTTATTGTTCTGTGGGACCAAATTAAGGAGAAGTCTCCTTGGTCATGGAATGAGTCAATACATGAAATTATAACACGATATTAGAAATAGATAAAATGAAATATAAAAAAACATATTCAGGTGACAAGTCATAAGTTTAAATAACGAAAATCAACAATGTAACACTGGAATTTGCTTAATTTTTTAGCTCTTCCAGGAGCTCCTCGACAGAATAGAAGGAGTGAGCCATTAGGAAACTATTTAGTTAAGACTTAAAAGAGTTTGGGCTACTGCTAAGATTTTTGAGTTCTTGTGGTAGCTTATTGAAAATGGATGCAGCAGAATACTGCACTCTCTTTCTGCACAAGAGTCAAGGAAGTTCATTCCACATGCAGATTGGATTTCTGCCTAGTATTAACTGAGTGAAAGCTGCCAACTCTTGGGAACAGGCTAATATTGCTAACAACAAACGACATTAAAGAAAATATATACTGTGAGGGCAATGTCAGAATTCCCGGACTGTTGAATAGGGGTCGACAAGAGGTTCTCGAACTTACACCACATATAGCTCGAACAGCCCGTTTTTGAGCCAAAAATACCCTTTTTGAATCAGAAGAATTACCCCAAAAAATAATACCATACGACATAAGTGTACGAAAATATGCAAAGTAGACTATTTTTCATGTTGAAGTGTCACTTATTTCAGATACCGTTCTAATGGTAAATAAAGCAGCATTTAGTTTCTGAACAAGATCCTGGACATGGGCTTTCCACAACAGCTTACTATCTATCCGAACGCCTAGGAACTTGAACTGTTCCATCTCACTTATTATATGCCCATTCTGTCTGATCAAAATATCGGTTCTTGTTGAATTGTGAGTTAGAAACTGTAAAAACTGAGTCTTACTGTGATTTAGCATCAAATTATTTTCCACAAGCCACAAACTTATTTCATGAACTACATTATTTGATAATGTTTCAATATTACACACAAGATCCTTCACTACCAAGCTGGTGTCATCAGCAAACAGAAATATTTTTGAATCACCTGTAATACTAGAAGTCATATCATTTATATAAATAAGAAATAGCAGTGGCCCCAGCGCTAACCCTTGGGGAACGCCCCACTTAACAGTGCCCCATTGGGACTGAACATCACTACCACTCTCAATATTGCGGAGAATTACCTTCTGCTTTCTGTTCTTAAAGTAAGAGGTGAACCAATTGTAAGCTACTCCCCTTACTCCATAACGGTCCAACTTCTGCAGTAATATTTTGTGGTCAACACAGTCAAAAGCCTTCGTTAAATCAAAGAAAACACGTAGTGTTTGCAACCTTTTATTTAATCCATCCAAAACCTCACAGAGAAAAGAGAATATAGTATTTTCAGTTGTTAAACTATTTCTAAAACCAAACTGAACATTTGACAGCAAATTATGTGAATTTAAATGCTCCAGTAACCTTGTATATACAACCTTCCCGATAACTTTAGCAAACACCGATGGCATAGAAATAGGTCTATAATTGTCAATATTATCCCTGTCTCCCTTTTTATGAAGTGGCTTCACTACCGAGTTCTTTAATCGGTCAGGAAACCGACCACTCCTAAAGGAAAAGTTACAGATATGGCTAAGTACTGGGCTAGCATACATAGAACAATACTTCAGTATTCTGCTAGATACCCCGTCATATTCAAGAGAGTTCTTGGGCTTTAGTGATTTAATTATTAACTCAATCTCCCTCTTGTCAGTATCATGGAGGAGCATTTCAGGTAACAGTCTCGGAACACTTTTTTCTAAGAGTGCTATATGATTCCCCATTGGGACTAGGTTTCTATTTAGTTCACCTGCTATATTCAGAAAGTGATTATTAAATACTGTACATATATGTGACTTATCAGTAACACGGACATTCCCACTACGCACTGCTTCTATATTCTCGACCTGTCTCTGCAGACCAGCCACTTCCTTTACGACTGACCATATGGTTTTAATTTTATCCTGAGACTTAGCTATTCTATCTGCATACCACATATTTTTTGCCTTCCTAATAACATTTTTAAGCACCTTACAATACTGTTTGTAATGGGCTGCTGCATTTAGATTCTGACTGTTTCTAACGTTTTGATATAATTGCCACTTTGTTCTTCAAGATATTCTTATCCCTCTAGCCAGCCATCCAGGCTGCCTGTTTGTGCTAGTACCAATATGGATGCGAGTGCTGCAGTTCTCCAGTCCAAAAAGGTAAGTAAATATGATGAACATCAATATATTGCAAAAAGGTTGTGAAACAGTGGCAAATCTTACAAGGGTCATTCAGGTAGACTCATGTTGCCTAAAAGGATGCTTTCAGTTAAAACATTTCAACACTATATTTATACATTGTGATTAAAAGTTTACATTTAAAAGTTATTGCCGTGCCATAATTTATTCAAGAAATATTATGGGTTTACAGTGAGCTGCAAACTTTAAATTTGCTCTCCAGAAAAAGTCGACTTTAGGACATACTCCACTTGGCAGCCAACCTGCCCATCCCATCAATGAGCACATGGTGTGGATGTTGCTTCTTCTGTTACTTGTGTTTTATAAAAATGCAGATTACCTACATTCCCCTCTTCAAGCTATCAATGGTACCTGAGCATAGTGGGTCAATAACACAGAATAACTGTTTATTAGACATCTTAGCATGTATCTTGCAATAATACAATATCTGTGTAGGACAATTGTTGCTTAGCAAATAGAAGATTTGCTAAATGGAAAAAAAAGCCTGTAAGTGAGAAGGATAAATAAGTTTAAAAGATATAAAATGGAATAAGTTCCAAAGAAAAAGCTAGAATGGAACACAAACAAGACAGATGAAGTGAAAGGCTGGTGTTGAGACAGGATTGGGGGTTGGAATGCAGTGGGAACAGTTGTGCGAGACTCCAAAGTTAGTAACCCATTCCTGGTTTCAGAATTACATAATGGCTGGGTTCAAAACATCATCCACCAGCAAATGCCCAAATAAATGAATGTCTGGAACTGTACAAAACACACTGCTTACACTGAAGAGTGCCTACATTTTTCCCATCATTTCGTTTTTCAAATAACCACAGAACTGCTCATAAATGACAAACTGAATTTCTGCCTCACTAAAAGTTTTAAAATGCTGATAGGGGGTCACCACCAATTCTACTCTAAATTTATACATTCAGTACTCCAGTATGGTATCACTGTATTGCAAGACATGCCTAGTTTGTACAAGACAATAAAAAACATGATGATACACATATTTTTGTATGTTTGTATCATGCAACCATATCCTATTCCATACTTATCAGAGAAGCACTGTAGCATCTTTTGGGGCAGTTATCCAAAGAGCTCCAACATTATTTTTAAATAGAAGTTAACAAATCTGTCATTACTACAGAGAGCTGGCACATTTCCTACTTGTGAGTCAGACAAGTTAAAAGAAACTACACGAAATGCATTGAAGGTGTCAAGACAAGGGGGCTATAGATTGTAGAAGGCACGGTATAAGGTCAAGTGGCCTGCACTATTTCTCATTCATTGCTCTATTTGTGAACTATGATAAGCCATTTATGACACCAAAACTAAACAAAACTGGAAGGAACATCTGGAATGAATGGGAGAAATAAAGATTCCAAAGATGGGCTTACTATAGCAACCCAAAGGAAAAAAGAACATAGGACGGACAGTTAAAAGACCGGACTGAAGCGAGAACAAGTTTCTAGGCCTAAACTGTTACAGACAGAAGAAGAAGAAGACTGACCTCTTAGTACTGACTCCTCTTATGCAGAATATACAAAGGATCTTCAATAATAACTACCTGAAGTTTCTTCCACATACATACCATTTCTGGTTCGTCAGACAGCTGCAAAATTTTCCTGCGGGCTAGGCTATTCAGTAGAGCATTACGGCTAGGTTTCAGCTTTGGAGGATGCACAAAAAGTCTTGGTCGTGAATGCTTTGCACCAGGTAATACTAATTCTGTATTCGAAGCCTGAAGCTGTGAAGATGCTGATTTATTTAATGTCAAGGTTGTATGCTCTTTGTCAGAGAGAATTAATTTGTTGCTTGCTTCTTCCAGCAAATCTTCAACACCAGTATCGCAAGAAATACCATTCAATTGTTCTTGGCTGTGGCCTGAAAAATAACAAAAATGAAACATAAGGGATTGGATGTGGCAGGAAGACAGGGATCAACTAGAGTAGGCAACTTGAGCCACACAGGGAATTTTCAGTAAACTGTAAAGACCAATGTTAGATATTTAGCACCAAAAAAGAAAACACACACACACAAAGCAAAATCTGCCGGAAGCAAAACCATACGAGCTAAAACTTTTTCTAAACAGCTCATTAAAGAACGTAAAAACACAAATTGAAAAACAACAACACATTTTGCTGTTCTATTAAATAAAATTGTCTTCTTATTATGCTGATTTTTAAAATAATTAGTCATTCAGGGAAGGTTAACTTGCTTTTTTAAATTATTTAATACTTTAATTCTTAAAATGGTTTCAAGGAAAACAATTGAAGTTAAATAGCTAGCTTTAACTTTTTGAAATAAGTACCCCACGCTACACGCTGTGGTAAAATTAATTGGTCTCTCTGTTTTTATCTAGAGGATTTCCTTTAACCTCATCTGTAAATAATTTATATCTTTATGTTGTTCATGGAGATACATCTCACAAGCCACAGGGTGCATAACAATGCCGTGAAGAGAGATATTTTTTCAGTGTATATGGATGCTGCTAATGGAGCACCCCAAGGCTTTTTATTAGACCCTTTATTCTAAATTTTTGTAACAGATACAGTGCACTATTTGTCAGTGGCAAATGCAGTGTCTGAAATAGTCTTATTACAAGGAACTGCAAAGCTGGTTTACTGCACAAGATTTACACTACAGCATAAGAAGTGGGAAGATAGTTGAGGGATCAATACATAATTGAACCTAACAAGAAAAATAGCAGGGGTGAGTTTCAGAGACATAACAAAAGCCGTAAGTATTATACTGCTATAATTACAAGTCTATGGCATTATCAGACATCTTACAGTGGTAAAAGTACATGAAGTACTGAAAAAATAATAAGCAAATGCTACATTTAAGAGTTTTTTGGGGTTGCTGGAATAGTGGAACAGTATTATGTGCATACTGTTCAGATATCAAAAGGCTTGTATGATTTGGTTTGATGTTCAGGGGCCACACAGTTTTAAGAAAACAATCATTTATACTTCAGAAATAAGTGAACAGGATAACGAATGGTGTTAAGAATACAAAACGATGAGTGACCATATTTACAGAATTTAAAATCAAGACTCTTTGAGGGTTATATGTATATCAATGTTTGCTTACAGGAAGTGCACAGGCAATTTTCAGCATTAAGCACCCAAGTTCCTAACTACAGAAAGAGGAATGGAAATTATTTCCATTATGAAATGAGTAGCTATCTGCATCTACAAGATTACAATGCTATTCATATGTAAGTGCTTGGCAGAATATTTCTCTACTGCTCCAATCCAGAATAGCATATGGAAAAAAAATAAACATTTTCTTCTTTTGATGCAAGCTCAGATTTTCCATATTTTATCACAATAATCATTTTTTCCATTGTAGGTGGGCATCTTCAAAATACTTTTGTATTTGGAACAGAAAGCTGGTGATTGGATTTTCATGAAAACATCTCAGTGCAACAAAAAATGCCTTTGTTTTAATGACTGCCACTCCAACTCGCATATCATACAAAGTCAGATCATAGATTTAATGTACAGGGACTTGTCAACACTGTAATTACAATTCAAATGTATTACAGGAACAATATATAACAACAGCATTAATATAAAAAAAAAACTACTACAGTCATTTATTTGAAATAAAACTGCTAAGCTTAATTAACAATCATTTGCTTTTTTGCCTAGACTTTCACATCATCATTCAGAAACTATTATAGGGAATAATAGCATTTCTGCGTTAACAACTTTCATAGCTTTTGTTTCAGTTGCCCTAGCTCCAGGCTGTGGATTTGTTTATTTTTTTTAGAATATTGTAAATTGTCATGCCATGTATTCTGGGATTTGTGCATATAGCTGGGAAGCCTGAAATTTCCCTTGTTCCCAGTGCTGTATTGATATTTAAAATTATTGTCTATGAATAACTTACGGTTACTGTATACAAAAATTATCAGTTCATAAATGTACAAACAGAGGGCACTTAATACAGTAGAGCCATAGTAATTCAAGCTAGTTGGGACTGAGGCTACCCCGAATTAAAAAAAAAAAAAAAAAAAAAAAAAAAAAGGGAAATATGGTAATATCATTAAATCAATGGGTAAATTATGAATGAATGGTTAATAAGCACAATAATTATTAAAAATAACTAAAAAGCCAATATTGAGCTTACCCATGTTATATGTACATATATGGACACACATTTAAAGTTGCAAAACTATAAGTTACACTTTAAAGAAATTGTCCACAGTCTTGTTTCAAAATAGAACTTAGTTTTCTAGCAGCAATGTTGTGTCATCTTCTATGAGGCATGATGTCAGTTGGAGTAGCTTCCACTTGCCACTCGATATAATGCAATGCCACATCTAGTGCTGCCAAATCCTTGATTTAAGTGATCACTGGTACAAATTCTTCAGGAAATTCCTTGTCATAGCTGTCTTCAGCAGGTTCAGTAACCGTTTCAACAACTGCAAGATCTGTAACTTGTAACTGTTCATCACTGTTCGTACATTCTCAAATATCACTCGCATTCACATTTTTACACCCAGCAAGCTTTTCATCAGTTCTGCCAATTTTAGAAATTCTTTGATGATTCCTTCATCTTCTGTTTGTAGAAGCATCTGAAGCAAAAAACGTTGACTCCTCTTTTTTCAAGCGTTGTAAAATGCCTTAGTCCTATTTGTCCTCATCATAGTGTGAACCAGCATTGTCAAGCATTAAGATTACTTCAGAAAGCAGGCACTTTTTCTAAAATCCACTTCTTAGAAATATTTTTGTCCATCCAAGTAGATTTTTGGAGAACATATGTAACAGGCAGTGCAGAAGCAGTGATATTTTTTAATGCTCTATGCTTAGCAGATTTCCCTATTACCAACACCTTCAGTTTATGGTATCCACTTGCATTCGATGCAGCATGAACTCTTAAGCTCTCTTTACATTTTTTTTGTAGCCCAGGGCAGCCTTTTCTCCTTTTGAGGCTATAGTTTTAGAAGGAAGCATTTAATAACTTAGCCATTACAGTTGATCAGCAGTGAGACTTTCTTCTTGTATAATTTTTATTAATTTCTCGCCAACTGTGTAACAGTTTGAGAAGCTGCAGAAAGTTCTTCACTGCAAATTTCAAGCTGCCTTATGCCATATTGCTTCTTCCACCTATCCCATCATCCTGAACTTTTAGTAAAATAGTCCTCACCTTCCTTAAACTCATTCCTAAAAAATACTACTTTTTCTTGTAGAATAGGCCCTGAAAATGGATTTCCTTCTTGTAACAATATTATGAGAAGGAAAGTGGCTAGTCACCATATAGCTGAGATGCTGAGTTGCAGATAGGCACAACAAAAAGACACAATTATAGCTTTCAGCCATTAAGGCCTTCTTCAACAACAGATTCTCACAATATTGTTACATTCCATACTAAATTTTTCATTGTTTGATTTCCTTTTTGTCTTTGTTAAGTAAACCAAACAAACAAAGGTTAACTCGTTTTTTTCATATTCCGATTTCTCAATTGACTTTCAGTTCAAATGACGAAACGGAACACTTGTCTGATAAAAATTTCAATTTGGTCTCTGTTTCTATGTCAGTCTCCAACTGTCACTTCACCAACTCCACACTCAGCAGGTAGTTTTTTTTAATGTTTCTTAATTTTTTCCTTTGTCTGGCCTTTTGAAAGCCTCCAGTTTCACATTCAACGGCACAAATTTTCTCTTACTCCTACCACTCATTGTAATGTATGAATGAAAACATTAAGAAAACACACAGTTACATACAATGAGGAAGCAAAGAAACAGGAACACCTGCCTAATATCATGCAGGCCCCCGTGAGCACGCAAAAGTGCCGTAAAATGACATGGCACGGACTCCACTAATGTCGGAAGTAGTGCTGGAGAGAACTGACTCCATGAATCCTGCAGGGCTGACCATAAATCCATAAAAGTACGAGGCGGTGGAGATTTCTTCTGTATAGCATGTTGCATGACATCCCAGATACGGTCAATAATGTTCATGTCTGGGGAGTTTGGTAGCCAGCGGAAGTGTTTAAACTCTGTGGAGTTTTACTGGAGCCACTCTGTAGCAATTTTGGATGTGTGAGGTGTCACATTGTCCTGCTGGAATTGACCAATGCACAATGGACATGAATGGATGCAAGTGATCAACAGGATGCTTATGCATGTGTCACCTGTCAGAGTCATATCTGAATGCATCAGGAGTCCCATATCACTCCAAATGCAAATGACCCACACCATTATAGGACCTCCACCAGCTTGAACAGTCCCCTGCTGACATACAGGGTCCACGGATTCATGAGGTTATCTCCATAACCGTACACACCCATTTGCTTGATACAATATGAAATGAGACTCATCCGACCAGGCAACGTGTTTCTAGTCATCAACAGTCCAATGTCAATGTTGACAGGCCCAGGCGAGGCGTAAAGCTTTGTGTTGTGCAGTAATCAAGGCTACATGAGTGGACCTTCGGCTCCAAAATCACCATATCGATGATGTTTCGTTGAATGGTTCACACGCTGACCCTTGTTGATGGCCTAGCATTGAAATCTGCAGCAATTTGCGGAAGGGTTACACTTCTGTCACAGTGAACAATTCTCTTCAGTCATCGTTCATCCCGTTCTTGCAGGATCTTTTTCTGGCTGTAGCAATGTCGAAGATTTTATGTTTCACCAGATTCCTGATATTCACAGTACACTCGTCAAAGGATCATACAGGAAAATCCCCCCTTCGTTGCTACCTTGGAGATGATGTGTCCCATTGATCATGTACCGACTATAACACCATGTTCAATATCACTTAAAACTTGATAACCTGCCATTGTAGCAGCAGTAACCAATCTACCAACTGCACCAGACACTTTTGGTCTCATATAGACATTGCCGACCACAACACTGTATTCTGTCTGTTTACATATCTCTGTATTTGAATATGCATGCCTATACCAGTTTCTTTGGTGCTTCAGTGTATGTACAGTACACAGTGCATACATACAACACACTAAAATTAACGTGACACAGGTAGCTCACTACAGTACACGTTACTACACAACCAACTACAGCAGATACAACAATGGTCAGCCAACGTTGTAAAATGTGTACTCTACTAAATGACCATTGTTGCTGAGTAGACACAGCGATAGGGGTAACAATATGTACTGTACAACAGATTGTCAGGCAGTCCCAGCTAGTTAACGGTCGATAAAGAAAGAGCAAGCACACTCTTCAAAGCCTAATGGTATCGTCAAACGGGGTGATTTCGGACACCGGGGCGGATTCGGACAGTACGGCTTATTTGCTCTTTGCTACTACATAGAAAGAAAGAGTTACTTACTTTAACATCTGTGCGCCAGTTATTTTAAGTGCAAGATTGCATTTATCACTTTCCACAACTTTTATTTTGCATCAATTGTTTCCCTAGGTGAATAATTGACGAACAGTCTCAGTGTTAAAAATCCATGCATTATCGTAAAGTGGAAACTTTCTATTGTTGCGCCAAGCGGGAAGTTATTGTAACCATAATTGTCGACGCGCTCAGTAGCTAACAGCATTGAGAAAATTTCTGTACAAGTTTGTCGAGTTTCTCATATAAGGTTATAAAATAACAACGGTTTTTGTAAAACTGTGTACTGTGTGGGGTGATTTCAGACAATGCCAAGAACGTATAAGAGCAGGAGAGGTGTAATTATGACCCGGAACTTTTAGATAAAGCTGTTCGTGATATTCAGAGTGGTAAATTATCGTACCGGAAAGCATGTGATTTGTATGGTATACCTAAATCAACCCTACAAAATAAAGAGCAGGAAGCACATCCGAAAAAAATGGGAGGACAGCCAGTGCTAAATAAAGAAGAAGAAGAAGAAGAAGAAGAAGAAGAAATGTTGAAGCAAGGTATCTTGAGGGCTGCACATTTGGGATTTCCCTTCACTAAACCGGATATTAGGTATTTAGTTAAAGGCTACCCTGATAAATCTGGCCGAAAAGAGAAGAAATTTTGTAATAATTTGCCAGGAGAAGAATGGGTGCATTTATTCCTCAAACAACAGTCAGAAGATCTTTCCGTTCACTGAAGCAAAAATACTAAACAAGCTCATGCAGAAGTGAACAAAGAGACTGTTTATCTAAATTCTTGCAAAATAAAAACTTATTTGTAATATATAAAATTCATTATATCATTCTATATCGCTTATTCGTAACATAGGGCTACCTTAAAATGTGTAAAATGTCACCAAAATCAAATAAGAAGCATGTAGAATTTAAAAAAAGAAAGGGGGGGGGGGTGTAACTGTCTGAATACGCCCTCTATATACTGTAACTTTGGGCAGAGATTTAAAAAACACACATGTCCGAAATCACCCCAATCCATGGGGTGCCTTCGGATACTTTATTTAACTGCCTCAGGTAAATATACCTACACATACACTTTCTGGATTTGGGATATTTTATTCGTTACACATATACCCTACCACTTCCGTAACAATCAATTTAATCTAACAATATATACAAAAGTTACAATCAAAATAACAACAAAACCATTCGATATCACCCTGTTTGACAGTACCTGTCCATCTGTAATAGGAATGCATTAACACTCTGAGGCAAAATTTATTTTTGTGTATTATGAACTAAAACCCCCACACGGGACAATTTTAACTGTACTGTATACAGAAAATTGAAAGAAGTTTCAAAATGTAGTACATTCAAAAGTGCGTAAAATGTACATGAGCACAATGTATGAAAATGGGTTTTTACTCCAATTTTATGTAAAATTTTAATTTTCTTAGGACCAGTTCAAAATACATGGAACTTTGAAATACCAGGTCTCTACTATATTTTTAAATTTATAAGCAGTGGGTGAAAGGATTCCTTTGGTTTTGCATAAATTTTTAATAATTGATTTTTGTAATTTTAAAAATGGTTCAAATGGCTCTGAGCACTATGGGACTCAACTGCTGAGGTTATTAGTCTGTAATTTTAATATTCTAATCATTTTGCTTCCGTTAACCCTATAAAACCTTATAAATGACTCAAAATAGCTGTGATAAACTACTTTTCTCATCTCCATGCTAGTTGAAAAGATAGATTCTTCAACACAAGGGTCAGACTGTTTAATTTATTAGCTAAGTACTTTATATGTAAAGAACAGGATAAAATTGGGTCTAGATGCATTGCTAAAACTTTAACACACCCCACTTCTTCCAGTTCTTGGTTCCTATGATTAATGTGGGTTTCATTTACTTTTGAGTTTTTAGTTTTGAGCTGCAATAAATGTGTTTTTACAACATTCATTTTCAGTCCATTGAGTTGGAATCGGTTTTCTAAACTATCTAGTAGATTTGTGACTTGTTTTCAACAATGGCAGAAGTGTCATTGGCAAATAAGACTGAGTGTGAACTTACGTTAAGGTGTAAGTTGTTTATATAGAAATAAAATTGGAACTAGAATCAAACCTTGTGAAATACCTTGAGAAATAATCATACATCCAGAAAATAAACTTGCCTGGCTCGATGATATAACTACCTTTTGTGTTCTGTTTGAGATATGACTTAAACCACTTTGAAGCACAACCCCCAATTCCGTATCTTTCCATTTTATACAGGGGCAAGTGATTCTTTACACAGTCAAATGTTTTTTGGGGTTGCAGAATAATCCCGTAACTTTTCTCGACACGTCTACGGTGGAAATTATTTCTTTCACAAACTCATTAATGGCATCTACTGTGCTTTTTGCCTTTATGAAAGCCATATTGATTATCTGAATTGATGTTGCTTTTTCACTATTTTTTTTAAATTTGCATTACCACCACTTTTCAAATATTTCTGAAAATATTGGATAATAGAAATTGGACGGTAGTTCCCCACATCTTCTCTTGAGCCTTTTTTAAGCAAAGGTTCTACCTCTGTATACTTTAGAGCATCTGTAAAGCGGTCTTCTTCAAGTAACTTATTAATTATTGAGTAAAAGGGCTGAGCTATTATCCTGGCAGCTGCTTTAAAGACTTTGCTAAGTATGTCATTTCAAACAACATAATTTTTATTTTTTAGACATAACACAGTTTCCACTACATCTTAAGGGTGAAATTGTCTCAAATTTGTTGAAGCATTTTTCTGCCTTCTGGTCTAAACGTACTTTTTCCATATAAGCATTGACATCTACATCTGATTTTGCAACATTCATAAAAAGTTTATTGAATGATTCTGACATTTGATCAGAACTTGTTACAATTTTATTATTTATCTTCACTGTCAGTTCTAATTCCCTGTGCTGATTTTACAACAGGCCACACTGCCTTTGATTTGTGTCCGTGAGCCAAGATGTAATTATTGTTAAGCATTAATTTTGCTGTTTCCATTACCCTTTTAAATATGCTTTTATACTGTTTGACATGATTAATGAAAATGGGGTATTTGTTGCACTTCATTTCCTTGTGAAGTTGCCTTTTTTCCCCACTGGAAGTTTTTATTCAAGCAGTCAGCCAATTTAGCTTATTCTGTGTGGCATATTCTAAGAGGAAATATTTCCTTAAATACATGTAAAAAAAATTTAAAAGTGTGTTAAAAAGCACAAAGATTGGAATATCTTGAACTTGCCACCCCATCTCTTCTAATTTAGAGCAGAACAATTTTAAATTTTTAAAAGTAAAATGTCTTTTACAGTATGTTGCCCTTCCTTGCATTAGTTATTTCAATAAATAAAGCACAGTGGTCTGAAAAGTCCTAAGTCTACATATAGCTTCCTCAAGTCATCAAATTTATAATTAGTTAAATATTATCAATGTATTTGCTCTTGTGACTTCCATGAAATTTACCTTGAAACCAAATTTTTGGATTAACTCTACAAACTTCATTCAGCCACTGGTTTCATTTTATAAATTTATATTAAATCAGCAGCTATTAAAACCCTTTTTTTCTCATTGTTGACTTTCTGTAAAAGATCCATTAACTTTGGTAAAAGTAATTTTGTTACCTCTACATCTTGGATTCTGTGTATTGACATAATAACAATATTACATTTTCCTGATGCAATTGAGCAGCTTTTAAATACACTTTAATTAAGAAAATTTAAATCATCTTACACTTTATACTCTACTAAATTATTTACAAGTATGCATGAGCCTCCTTGGCTTCTATTGGTTCTACTAAAACTTGAGGCTATATTTCACTCTTTCATTATGATTGGTTGTACCTAAGCCATTTATCTTCAAGTATGTTTGGGAACTGGCACAGTCTTGAATAAAAACATTTATCCCCCGTTTCCCAATAATACAAAATATGTTGCCCTTCTTTGAACTTTTCTGATGACTTCTGTCAATCCTATTTGGTAAAGATTCTATGACACACTTCAGAATTGGACAGACAAGAATATTGTAGGTAGCCTCTATAATAGATCTGTTGCATCTTCTACGTGTACAGCCAATAAAATACAGTCTTTGGTTCACCTTCCCTGCATCATGATTTATGTAAATGTTCCTATTTAAGTCATGTGTAATTGCAATCCCTAGGAATTTAATCATATCAACACCCCTTAAATTTGTGCTATTTATCACGTAGCTGAAATTTAATGGAATTCTTTTAGTACTCACAAGGGTGATTTCTCATTTTTTTATTGTTTAGAATCAATTGCCACTTTTTACAGCATAAGATATCTTGTCTAAATCATTTTGCAATTATGTAACTGTGGTATCAACGTTCGATACCACACTTGTTAGGGGTTGCAGTTATCGATCGCGGTCCGTACTAGTATCACTGGACCCGTGAGTCTAGAGTAGCACTGCTACACGGCTTGCAACAAGTCTCTAGCGTGCACTCAGCCACTCTTGCTCGGGACGTCAAGTAGGAAAGTAACATAACCTTCAGCTGATAGGAAACAACCTCTAACAAGGCACTTAGTTAAAGTATGGCCTATGTGATGCCTCTATAGCTCTCTGTTTGTAATTATATTCCTCCTGACTATGAAGACTCCTGTACCACCAGTTACGTACTATATATTATTTTTTACCAACGACTTCTAATTATTTTAGTCATTGTAGACCCAGACCATGCAGCCAACTCCTTATCGACTTCCCTGACGAACCTGCCGTATATGCAAAGAAGAGATTTGTATGTTTCTATTTAGCATTGGCCACCAGTCATTCACATTGGCGATTATTCATTCGTCGTCGTCATAACAATAACAATAACGGAAATTTCCAGGATGGAAAAATATGTACAAATGCCTATAGAGGACTGGTGCTTGGCACACTTTTTCTAGAAACGTGTACACACATTCACACAAACAACCCTGCAGATACCCAAACGTACACACCTATGGTACCAGCAAGACTCACTTTCCAATTGGTTTTGGTTTTCTGATGACTTTAATAGGCAGTACATGACAGCAGCATCATGTGCAAACAATCTATGAGTGTTGCTCAGATTGTCTCGTAAATCATTTATATAGACGGTGCCTGCAAAGTAACTAGGTACAGAAAAAGGCAAATAAATTCTACATTTAGAACTGTAATTTACTGAAATTAGTATCATGCATACACTGTTATACAGGTATAAGAATGTGGATGCATACTTTAAACTTCAATGTAGGTGCCTATGACAGCGATCAATCATTTCAAATGGCCGTGAATGGAATCCCCAGTCCTCTGGAGAAAATCGCATGGGGTATTGGTGATAACGTCCCGAACCTGTGCTTCCAATTCTTCCATTGTGCCAAGTTTCATCTGGTACACATCACATTTACCCCAGCCCCATAAAAGGTAGTCACATATGGAGTCAGGTCTGAACTTCTTGCAGGCCACTCTTGAGGTCCGCATCTTCCAAGCCAATGTTCTTGGAAATTCTCACCCATACACAACATTTGCAAAGTGAGGTGGTGTGTCATCTTATATAAAAATAATGTCTTCAGTTTTATCTGATATAGATATTGTGGGCCAAATACAATTTTCAAACATCTGCAGGTAACGTGCTGCATTCACTGTTTTGTGCAGGATAAACCATTTGATAAAACTTGTGGCAGTCCTTCCACACCATATGGTCACTTTTGTGCAAGGATGCATCTTCTCCATCATAACACCACAATTCTGTTCTGACCAATAAAGGCAATTGTGTCTGTTGATAAAAGCTTCCACATAGAATACAGCCTCATTACTCCAGAGGATGTTATTAAACAATTGGTGCCAATATTTGTGGCAACCCAAAATTGACTCCACATACTCCATTCTGCAACCACAGTTTTTCAGTGCCAGCTGTTGCATGTGATGACTTTTCCTCATTCATAATTCAATTCTTTATGCAAGATCTGACATACTGAATACCTTTTAAGTCCTCTTTCATGTGTTCCCTTGTCAATATAACCAAAATCTCTCTATTTTCTGTCAGATTTTGAGACAGAGTTTTGTTGTGGAAGCTATTAAAAGCTTCTCACATTTAATTCCGTGCTAAACTTCAAGCTTCTGTAAAACATCGCCAACCTCTGATATTTCACGTTCTTTTAAATCTGGCACACTTTTCCCATCTGTTATCAACTAATTTGTTATAAATCTCTCATCTGATATCAATAGCATTTCCTTCTACTTAATCCACATCTGGTCTACTCTCGTGAAGTTTGTTTAAAAGGAAGAGATATTGTCTCTTAGAAAGGCAACAGTTCAAGTCTCCTTTATTAAATAGGTATATTTTTAGTTGCTTTGGACATTATGGTACTCAGTTTCATTACAAGAATCTTGAGGTTACTAATCCCTGTATCCATCATGGTGCTCCCTATTTGCTCAGGATTTTTGATGCTAAGAGGTCAAGTATGTTATCGCAACTGTTTACGCTTCAGGTGTATTTCTGGACTAACTGTCAAAATAATTATCAGGGAAAGCATTTGGTATAATTTTTGACTATGTTTTATGCCTACCGCCAACCTTAAATATGCATTTTTGTCAATGTATCAAGCACAGATTCAAATCAACACCAGCTAAAACTATAGGAGTGGGGTACATCTTGGAAGTGAAGCTCGAGTTTTCTTTGAACCTTTCAGCAACTGTATCATCTGGGAGGGAGGTTGGTAAAAATAATCTATTAATTTATTCTGGCTGCCAAGCAAAAGCTCTACCCATACTAGCTCACAACAACTATCTATTTCACTTTCACTAGAATGTAGTACTTCTAATAGCAACAAACACACCACCACCAACCATATTTAATCTATCCTTTCTGAACATCATTAAGCTCTTGATAAAAATTTCAGCTGAACTTACCTTCAACTTTAGGCCGCTTTCAGTACTTTTAACAATTCGAGTGTCAGTGTTTTCTATTAGTGCCTAGAGCTCTGGATCTTTCCAATACCACCACAACAACAATGTGTAACTGTAGTACTGATGGTCCCTAGGTCTATTTTCATCCTGTGTTTGACCTGCACTCAGACTGACTGTTCTTTCCCGAGACCCTCTAACCTAAAAAACTGGCTTGTCCACTCCACATAGTCCCTGCTACCCACGCAGCCACCTTCTGTGGGCAATGGAATGGTTTCCCCAGTCTGCACACTGAGTGCACCCTGCAATTCTTCCCCTTTGGCAGCCTTATTTCTAAGTGACTCTATGACATAACCAGATCTCCCACCTACAAATAACCCCACCCTCTGAATACCCAGACCTTGCAGGCCGAAAGGTGTCCTCCAAAACAGGGCAAATGACTGCAGCTGGCTCACGACCCTTATCAGCTGCTGTGTCTTAAATGTTCTGACCATCTGCTCCACTTCTGAGCTGGATGCAAGGGAGGGGTGGTCAGGTGCTGGATACAAACTAGAGAGGTCTTTCATTCACACCCTCATTTTTCAATGCCTGCCACACCCTGAAAAGACCTCCCAATTTAAACAAGTGAAGGGTCAACCTCAATATGAGCAGTAACCAGGACATCCACAGTAGTGGACCAATCACGGGACACATGGGACATGATGGATGTGCCTTTGGTCCCCACATTCAGCACCTCACAGTTACAACCATTGACAACAGGCACAAGCTGTGTGACTGAATCCAGCAACACCCGAAGTTGTGAGTGAAGGGTCACAAACTCACCTTGCATCTGAAGACAGTGTTCGTAGCCCCCATCCATATTAAAGACAGTGGACAACTACGTTACATAAGCACATAAGGAAGTCACAAAAGCATTAGAGAAATCTAAATAAGTAACTCACTTGTGTTCATGTGCTCATAACATGAACACACAAGTGATGTACTGGCCTGGTGCTGCTAGTACATGAAAGGATGCTATGTCAGCTTTTAAACTGACGTTCGTTGTATTTTCTGTAGAAATAAAATTTATTGAAGAAAGAACTGAAAGTATATTAATACCTTTCAGTTTCTTCAGCATTAAGTATCCACACACAAACTGGACTGTTACTTCTTGGAAAGGTTATTTTCTAGTTAACCATGTTGTATGTAAGAATTTTCCCTGCTGGTTTCCCCCCCCCCCCCAGTACAATTGTGTACACAAAAATCAGCTGAACAGTGCTTTATGAGATGACAATAATGATAATGTGACATCATTGGAGTGGTGCGGCTGTGTGTGCAGAGGGGGCGAGAGTGGTGAGCATAAGTGTGGGAGAGAGACATCCATAACTAAGAGGTCAGACTCAGATTGCGAGGGGGGACATGACACTTCCATGAGCACCAGAGGGGGGAGGGAGGGGGTTGTCCTGGGACTTACATTTCTTCTTCCTCTCTTTCATAAGTTAAGGAGGGTAGGACATGGAGGGAGAGCAGGCTTCTGCAAGATCCGGAATGCCAAGACATCAGCCGACCTTGGGGTGCACAGACTGTGTGTCCTGGGGCAGAGTTGTGGCAGCAGGTCTCTTGACCTGAAAGATGCCAGGGGGTGGGGTCTCAAGAAGGAGACCCACCACTGGTGGGTGCCAAAGAAGGAGGATACTTCTTTGGCCATGGAGTGGGAGGGGCACCTGTAGAGGAGATCATGGGAACTGCAGGGGATGGGAAGAGGAGAGGGGGACAGGATTTTGGTAAGCGGGGAAAGTGTTTCACTCCAAGCCAGCGAGCCTGGCCCTCCTTCCAGGGTGCAGCCAGAGAAGGGAAGGCAGCAGGGTCATAAGAAGCAGAATTCAATGACCCGTTACCAACTGAAGAGACGGCCTTAGAAAAACGGTCAGATTTCCAGAGCTTGGTACGATTCATACACAAGGTATCTGCACTGATACCACTCCCCCCCCCCACCCCCCCCCCCCCCGAGTGCCAACCAGCCACAGAAAGGGCCACCTGATAGTGAGTCCATTGTCCAGATTTCCAATGCTCCAGAATGACAAGCATACACCTAGGCATGCATGGTGAGGCAACAGCTTAGGTATTAGATGTTGTGATCCCTGTTTGTCATGGGGCTCAGCCAGATGGATACACACCAGCCTCACCTCATGGACTGGCTACGATTACTGGTGAACTAGTGGGGCAGATGGGGTGTTAGAGTGGGGAAGGAAGGGCAGAAGGAGGGGCGGAAAGAAGGGCAGAAGGAGGCACAGAAGAAAGGGGGAGGGGAATCTACACCATAGACACTACGGAGGGAGTTGGGGGGAATCTGCACCGTAGACAATAAAGAGGGAGTTCTTCCCCCAACAGCTCACACTATGGAGATAAAATTTAAAAGTGGAGGTCAAATCACAAAGGGGGACCAAAAATGTCAAAAAGGATGGATGTAAAAGAAAAAGCGAGGGGAACATAAGCGTAAGGAATACAGGAAACCAGCTGGACTGCCAGGTTGACATAAGTAAGAACACCGTGAGAGGGAAAGGAGGGGGCAGTGGGGAAGGAGCAAGGATGGGGAAGGAGGGGTATGGGGAAGGAAATGCAGCTCAAAAAGAAAGAATGGGCTGCAACAGCTCCTGAACCTGCGGGTGCCAAGCATGAATTCACAAAAGAACCGTGAGATCCCTGAGGAAACTGCGGGGAAAACATTGCACTGTTGTTGATCCGCACCAAGCTGTCAACAGCAAGAGTTCTAATGCTTGAAGAGCTAAACCAAGCAATACCATACACAAGCCAGAAATATCAACAGCGCACTTAATATGACAAGAGAGCAAACCGAGAAAGATGCAACCATCTAAGTGCAGCAGAATAACAGCAGGTCACTCTTCAACAGCTGCTTTAACTTTGTGCTTCAGAAACCAGAGGCTCTCTCCAATACCCACAGCATGGGCACACACTGTTGGCGGCCATAGTATCAGGTTCGCTGGCTGCTTGCACTATTGGTTCCACGTCCTTCATTGCCAAGACAGATTATCAGCAGTCACAGATACAAAATCCCTCTCCCCTTTAATTTCTATGTAAGGGCTAAAGTGCCCAGGTCTATGTTTTTAATGTCTGGGGAAAGGGGGGGGGGGGAGAGGATGCAAGAAACACAGCCAGCAGTTCCATCCAGACGCCAGTCTCCACAGGTGTGGCTGCTGGATCCAAGTGTGGCTCAAAATACATCTGTTCTTCACTGTTTTGAATGAGACACTGAGGTGGCATTGGAAGGAGTGGCTCAACCACCATTGCTCACTCTCTCCAAGCTGCGGAAGATGAACGCTGACATGACCGTAAGTAATAATCACGGTGCGGGGGTGGGGAGTCCCACTGCCTTATATGCTGAGGGGAAATACAGACGTCGTCAATACAAGTTGAAGGCCGTGTAGTTGGCTTTTGAAGTAGCTGGCTATGCTCATGTCACTTGGTTCCTGTGTTTTATGCACCTATTGTCTCTGAGCACAATGTCAGAAAGTTGCCAACTCCAGTGCTGTTTTATCTCCCATTCTGTCCCCCCCCCCCCCCCCCCCAGTTGATGCCCAAATGTGCAGACCCAAACCAGCACATACTTCCAGAAACAGGGTGTGGAATGTGAATGCTGGGGGCAGGGGGTAGATGGTAGGTCGTGAGAGATCCAACAACATAGGGGGCTATTGTCCGTACAGGAGCTCTGCCAGACTATGCCCATTTACTGGGGCAGTGCAGTACGTGGCTGAGAAGTGCAACAGAGCCTCATCTACCAGCACAGTTTATACTGTATTCCTCATTTGTGTCTTAAATGTTCTGACCATCTGCTCCACTTCTGAGCTGGATGCAAGGGAGGGGTGGTCAGGTGCTGGATACCATTCCGGTGACGTTGTCTGAAATTCTGACACCAAAAACCGGAGACCATTATCAGAGATCAGCTTGACTGGTGCCTCTTGCATTGCAAATATAGTCTTGAGTGCCATGATGGTGGACCTCACTGTTGTACAGGACATCCGTGCTGTATAGCAGAAGTTGGACAGGGTATGCAGCAGTATGGCCCATATTTCCCCAAGAAAAGGGCTGGTGAAATCCACATGTACTCTGTCCCACAGTTCAGATGGTTGAGGCCACAGTGAAAACTTCTAGGAAGGGGCCACTTAGTTCTTTGAACAGGCATGACATTGACTCATTCCATGTTTGATATGGGTGCTTAATGCAGGCCAATATACAAGTCATTGAACTAAAGATTTCATGCTAGAAATCTCCCATAAGAAGAATGCAACAACTGAAGGATTTGCAGATGGCATGAAGGCGAAACTACTATGTGGCACTTGTCACCCTCTGCTGTAGGCAACAACTCTCCTTGATGTACAATGGGTCCCTCTTTCACACTGAAATAAGGTCAAAAACTGGGATGGGCATTCTTAGACAGGCACGCAGGCCATTCCGACTGAATCGCTGCAACAATGGGTCATGACTTGTGGCAGCCACTGCTACTTTTCTTGCTGTGATGGGGAGGTCTTGCAGTGTTGTGCCTAGTGCACTTTCAACCTCAAAACAAAATGATTCCTCCTTGTCAAACTCCATATTCGGACCCATGGGCAACCTGGACAATGTCTCAGCATTCACATGCTATGTGGTGGGCCAAAACTGAATATTATAAAAAGAATTACTAATAAATAATGCCCAACACTGTAGTCTCTGAGCCACCTCATCATGGAGCCCAGCCTTACAATTAAACAGCAATACCAACCATTCATGATCACTGGCCAAGTGAAATTTGGAGCCATACAGGAAAATAAGAAACTTTTTAAAAACCTAGATTATGGCCAATTCATCATTCTCTCTCTAGGAGTAATTCTTCTGGGCAGATGAGAAGGTCTAACCTCCACCTGATACAGGCTCTGAATTTAGCTAAACATGTATACAAAAAAAGAATTGCTGTGAACTTTGAAATAGAGAGACTAGCCAGAAACCACTTCACAACACATGGCTTACACCTAAACAAATGTGGCAAGGAGATTATCTGCAATAGACTGGCCTTCCTGACAACTATGGGGGACAATAAGAAACCAAAAGTCAGAAACCATAAACAGACGCTAATAAGCAATTGGATAAAGACAAACAAGATGGGAAATAAAAAGAGTAATAGTGGCCATACTGTGCAAACTACACTAGACAAATGGGTCACGAAGTCACAGAGATGAAACACAAACCCCCTGACCCCTCAAAATGGTCAGGAACCTGAAAGGATCAATAATGTGATGGTGAACATTATCGAGACATCCCTCCAAAGCGTCAATGTGATGCCTCAACAGTGTGAAGTGCATGTGGATACTTTTCAGGCCCACCTGGAAGATGAGACGGCTGTCAAGGACAACCAACAGAACCAGCACAACTGCTCAGAAGTCAACATATCTGGAATACAGCACAATTTAAACTAAAGGTCAGTGACACAGTAAATACGAGTTCGAGCCCCCTGAGTAAACCCCACTCAGACCTGAAAATCTATTATCACAATGTCCAATCCTTGAGCAACAAAATTGATGACTTAAGCATTTTGCTGACCAGTGAACTCAGTGATATCTCAGCAGTATGCCTAGCAGAGCACTGGTTCTGCACTGATGTGGTTAAGCTAATCTCACTACCCAACTTCAAATTGTGTGAACACTACTCCAGATCAAATGATGGACATGGTGGGGTTGCCATCTTCATCAAACAACACACTGAATATAGCCCACTTCCTACCCTAAAGGAAATAGGAACAGATAAGATCTTTGAATGTGCAGCCATAAAGCTTACAGATCTAAATCTAATTGTAGCTACAATTTACCAACCCCCCTCCAGTAGTTTTAATGATTTTCTGTTACAAATGGACTTGTTTCTATCCAAAATAAGTAGTGGAAACAGGATGTGATTATATGTGGTGACTTTAATATAGACTTTCTCACTCACAACAGAAACAGGGAAACATTGATCAACATTGCAAAAACTTATAATCTGCATGGCCTTGTAAACGAGCCCACTAGAATAACACCCACATCCAATACAGCTCTAGATCAAATTTTTGCAAACAGAGAGAAACTTAACCCAACTCTAGAAGTATACAATGCAGGATTCAGCGACCACCAAGCTGTCATTCTAAAGGTCGATGTTAGCAAAGATACCTCAAACCCAGTCCCACCTAAAACTTTATGAAGGTTTTTCACCAAAGAGAACTTGAACAGCTAAATGCCCTCCTTAGTAAAGAAAAGTGGACAGAGATGTACACAGCCAATGTCAACATGAAATTCAACATATTTCTTGACAAAATGATCCACCACTTTGAAGAGGCCTTTTCGCAAAAACCAGTAAGAAAGTAGTGACTCCCCCCAACTAACAGAATACTATAAAATATATCTAAAAACAAAGATGATGTGACTTACCAAACGAAAGTGCTGGCAGGTCGATAGACACACAAACAAACACAAACATACACGCAAAATTCAAGCTTTTGCAACCAACGGTTGTTTCGTCAGGAAAGAGGGAAGGAGAGGGAAAGACGAAAGGATGTAGGTTTTAAGGGAGAGGGTAAGGAGTCATTCCAATCCCGGGAGTGGAAACACTTACCTTAGGGGAAAAAAAGGACAGGTACACACACACACACACACACACACACACACACACACATATCCATCCGCACATACACTGACACAAGCAGACATTTGTAAAGGCAAGGAGTTTGGGCAGAGATGTCAGTCGAGGCGGAAGTACAGAGGCAAAGATGTTGTTGAAAGACAGGTGAGGTATGAGCGGTGGTAAGTTGAAATTAGCGGAGGTTGAGGCCTGGCGGATAACGAGAGGAGAGGATATACTGAAGGGCAAGTTCCCATCTCCGGAGTTCTGACAGGTTGGTGTTAGTGGGAAGTATCCAGATAACCCGGACGGTGTAACACTGTGCTAAGATGTGCTGGCCGTGCACCAAGGCATGTTTAGCCACAGGGTGATCCTCATTACCAACAAACACTGTCTGCCTGTGTCCATTCATGCGACTGGACAATTTGTTGCTGGTCATTCCCACACAGAAAGCTTCACAGTGTAGGCAGGTCAGTTGGTAAATCACGTGGGTGCTTTCACACGTGGCTCTGCCTTTGATCGTGTACACCTTCCGGGTTACAGGACTGGAGTAGGTGGTGGTGGGAGGGTGTATGGGACAGGTTTTACACCGGGGGCGGTTACAAGGATAGGAGCCAGAGGGTAGGGAAGGTGGTTTGGGGATTTCTTAGGGATGAACTAAGAGGTTACGAAGGTTAGGTGGACGGCGGAAAGACACTCTTGGTGGAGTGGGGAGGATTTCATGAAGGATGGATCTCATTTCAGGGCAGGATTTGAGGAAGTTGTATCCCTGCTGGAGAGCCACATTCAGAGTCTGGTCCAGTCCTGGAAAGTGTCCTGTCACAAGTGGGGCACTTTTGTGGTTCTTCTGTGGGAGGTTCTGGGTTTGAGGGGATGAGGAAGTGGCTCTGGTAATTTGCTTCTGTACCAGGTCGGGAGGGTAGTTGCAGGATGCGAAAGCTGTTGTCAGGTTGTTGGTGTAATGGTTCAGGGATTCCGGACTGGAGCAGATTCGTTTGCCACGAAGACCTAGGCTGAAGGGAAGGGACCGTTTGATGTGGAATGGGTGGCAGCTGTCATAATGGAGGTACTGTTGCTTGTTGGTGGGTTTGATGTGGACGGACGTGTGAAGCTGGCCATTGGACTTTCTAAAGTAATCCCTGTCTTCAAAAAAGGTGATAATAAAGATATGAATAACTACAGGCCCATCTCAATCTCATCCTGCTTTTCTGAAGTTTTTGATAAAATAATGTACAAAAAAATGTTGGACTTCATTGAAAAAAAAAGGTTTACCAAGTTTAGCTCAACATGGGTTCAGAAGCAACAAATCTACTGAAACTGCAGTATATGATTGCATAAATACGCTTTTAGAACTGTTAGATAGAAAACAACCCATAACAGGCATATTTCTCGATCTGTCAAAGGCTTTTGACACTGTTGACCACAAAATATTACTGGAAAAATTAGAACACTACGGTATCAGAGGAATTGCAAACAACTGGATTGCTACATTCCTAACCAATCAGATGCAGAGAGTCAGCATGAAATATACTAATAGACACAGCAACTAAATAACCGAAATACTATCAAGCAATAAAACCGTAAAGCAAGGTGTTCCACAGGGCTCAGTATTGGGACCCCTTCTTTTCCTCCTGTATATTAATGACTTGAGCTTGAATGTTGATGCACACAAAACAATAATATTTGCTGATGACACAACTGTACTCCTCAAAGGGGAGAATACAGAGGCTGTGCAAAAAGCTGTGAACTTGGCTACTGATCAACTCAGCAACTGGGCAAAAATCAACAGATTAACTATCAACACCAAAAAGACAGCTTCCATGAACTTCCACACAACACAAAATGCAAATTCCTCTCAGCCATTTGTCACTATAAATAACCAGTCAATAGATACCGACACTGTTTTCAAATTCCTAGGTCTGAGGATGGCCATAACTGCCTGCTGTACCAGACCAGGAATTGCGACAGCCATTGTGCTGTTTGCATGTGGGATGGTCCAATCGCCAATAATGGAATCCGCGTAAGATACATCACACTGACTATCATCAAACAAACAAGCTCTAGGCAAACCCTCTAACTCAACCCTGCTATCCATTCCACATGTGACTCATTAACCCACTTTCATCACCGATTTAACTTAAGGTGTGCTGCCACATCATCAGACTGGGGCACAAAATGTGCAGTGAACGTCACACATGTCTCTTCAAATTTCAAAGAAGCCAGTTCCACGCATGGACAAAGCTTTTACACCAAATTAACGGGAAGGAGCTAGGAGAAAGGAGTAGTGTACTCATATCCACCAGATCAGCAACTTTCCTTACCTTGCAGTATAGCAAGAAATGGCAGAAGGGGGAAGGAACTGCCTGCTGTACCAGACCAGGAATTGCGACAGCCATTGTGCTGTTTGCATGTAGGATGGTCCAATCGCCAATAATGGAATCCGCGTAAGATACATCATACTGACTATCATCAAACAAACAAGCTCTAGGCAAACCCTCTAACTCAACCCTGCTATCCATTCCACATATGACTCATTAACCCACTTTCATCACCGATTTAACTTAAGGTGTGCTGTCACATCATCAGACTGGGGTACAAAATGTGCAGTGAACGTCATACATGTCTCTTCAAATTTCAAAGAAGCCAGTTCCACGCATGGACAAAGCTTTTACACCAAATTAACAGGAAGGAGCTAGGAGAAAGGAGTAGTGTACTCATATCCACCAGATCAGCAACTTTCCTTACCTTGCAGTATAGCAAGAAATGGCAGAAGAGGGAAGGGGGGAGGATGTGGCCTAAAGCCGTCCTTTAACGTGTTTTGGCGGCAACACAACCACCTAACCTTTGTGCACATCGTTGTCTACCAACCCAAGTCAGACATAGCCCAGCTGTAACCAACACCTTTTCGCCTTTTTTCACACCAGATCTCCAGTTACTTTCCAGTTCACCTTTATCTCTCCCCATATATTTTTATTTTCATTTTCATTTCAGCCTCATGTTACACTTTCCACCTTCTAATACCATGTCACCCTCACAACACCCCCACAACGACCCCATTAAGTTTTATTTACATTCCCTCCGCAAACATGCCTTCGCCCTAGCCAGATTACGCTCCCATATTCTACTTTCTCAGGCTTGTCTGACATTTGGCATTACCCCCAAAGGCCTCACACTTAAAGTTCCCATCTCTGGCTGCAACCCTTCGTTCCATCAGTCCCTATACCAGTTCCAAACTGAACAATCCATTGCCCTCACCCACCTAATCCTTCACCTACACATCAACTCAGCCAATGAACACACCCGTCAACTCCTATCCTTAATAAAAGTACTTTATCTTTCCTCTCCCACATCCACACCGGCTGTTCAGAGAATCCTCCTACAGGCCAATCGCAAATTAGAACAGCATGCCACCCTCCACCTCAAAAAACTATCCAATCTCCTGGTTTCCCACCTCCGGAAAGGCAACTCACTCACCCTTCACAACCTTTCCAGCAAACCTCAACCTCCTCTCATTGCACACAAACCCAGTCTCTCCCATCTACTCAATCTCCCACTTCCAGCTCCACTCCCTCCAAAACCTCAAAATTCCAATCAACACAATCTGGAACCACAACACCCTAATTCAGTAGTTAACCTTTCCTCCAAACCTCTCTCCCAATCCGAAACCTCTGTCCTATCCAAAGGCCTCACCTTCAGCCCCACTCCCAGATTCAACCAAACAGCCCTCGTCAAAGATTTACTGTCCTACACTCGTACTCTCTGCTGGAAATATCACTTTGCCACGAAGAAAAATGATCCTAATCCTACTCTTAATGATCCAACTCCCCAAGACACTATCCAAATTGAACCCTGCCTGGAACAGTTCCGTCCTCCATCGCAGCGGGACCCACCTCCTCTTCCTCAAAATCACCCTCTCCAAACCTTCCAGGAATTTCTGACTTCCAGCCTTGCATCTCAATCCTTCTTAAAAAACCTTAATCCTACTCCCAACATCACCACTGCTGAAGCCCAGGCTATCCGATCTGAAGGCTGACCGGTCCATCGTCATCCTTCCGGCGGACAAGGGTTCCACGACCGTGGTACTTGATCGTCGGGAGTATGTGGCTGTGGGACTGCGTCAGCTTTCAGACAACACCACATACAAAGTTTGCCACAGTAATCCCATTCCCGATGTCCAGGTGGAGCTTCAAGGAATCCTCAGAACCTTACGCCCCCTGCAAAACCTTTCACCTGATTCCATCAACCTCCTGACCCCACCGACACCCCGCACCCCTACCTTCTACCTTCTTCCCAAAATTCACAAACCCAATCATCCCGGCCGCCCCATTGTAGCTGGTTACCAAGCCCCCACAGAACGTATCTCTGCCTACGTAGATCAACACCTTCAACCCATTACATGCAGTCTCCCATCCTTCATCAAAGACACCAACCACTTTCTCGAATGCCTGGAATCCTTACCCAATATGTTACCCCCGGAAACCATCCTTGTAACCATTGATGCCACTTCCTTATACACAAATATTCCACACGTCCAGGGCCTCACTGCGATGGAGCATTTCCTTTCAAGCCGATCACCTGCCACCCTACCAAAAACCTCTTTCCTCATTACCTTAGCCAGCTTCATCCTGACCCACAACTTCTTCACTTTTGAAGGCCAGACATACCAACAATTAAAGGGAACAGCCATGGGTACCGGGATGGCCCCTTCGTATGCCAACCTATTCATGGGTCGCTTAGAGGAAGCCTTCTTGGTTACCCAGGCCTGCCAACCCAAAGTTTGGTACAGATTTATTGATGACATCTTCATGATCTGGACTCACAGTGAAGAAGAACTCCAGAATTTCCTCTCCAACCTCAACTCCTTTGGTTCCATCAGATTCACCTGGTCCTACTCCAAATCCCATGCCACTTTCCTTGACGTTGACCTCCATCTGTCCAATGGCCAGCTTCACACGTCCGTCCACATCAAACCCACCAACAAGCAACAGTACCTCCATTATGACAGCTGCCACCCATTCCACATCAAACGGTCCCTTCCCTACAGCCTAGGTCTTCGTGGCAAACGAATCTGCTCCAGTCCGGAATCCCTGAACCATTACACCAACAACCTGACAACAGCTTTCGCATCCTGCAACTACCCTCCCGACCTGGTACAGAAGCAAATTACCAGAGCCACTTCCTCATCCCCTCAAACCCAGAACCTCCCACGAACCACAAAAGTGCCCCACTTGTGACAGGATACTTTCCAGGACTGGACCAGACTCTGAATGTGGCTCTCCAGCAGGGATACGACTTCCTCAAATCCTGCCCTGAAATGAGATCCATACTTCATGAAATCCTCCCCACTCCACCAAGAGTGTCTTTCCGCCGTCCACCTAACCTTCGTAACCTCTTAGTTCATCCCTATGAAATCCCCAAACCACCTTCCCTACCCTCTGGCTCCTATCCTTGTAACCGCCCCCGGTGTAAAACCTGTCCCATGCACCCTCCCACCACCACCTACTCCAGTCCTGTAACCCGGAAGGTGTACACGATCAAAGGCAGAGCCACATGTGAAAGCACCCACGTGATCTACCAACTGACCTGCCTACACTGTGATGCATTCTATGTGGGAATGACCAGCAACAAACCGTCCATTCGCATGAATGGACACAGGCAGACAGTGTTTGTTGGTAATGCCTTGGTGCACGGCCAGCACATCTTGGCACAGTGTTACACCGTCCGGGTTATCTGGATACTTCCCACCAACACCAACCTATCCGAACTCCGGAGATGGGAACTTGCTCTTCAATATATCCTCTCTTCCCGTTACCCAGCAGGCCTCAATCTCCGCTAATTTCAAGTTGCCGCCACTCATACCTCACCTGTCATTCAACAACATCTTTGCCTCTGCACTTCCGCCTCGACTGACATCTCTGCCCAACCTCTTTGTCTTTAAATATGTCTGCTAGTGTCTATATATGTGTGGATGGATGTGTGTGTGTGGGTGAGTGTATACCCGTCCTTTTCCCCCCTAAGGTAAGTCTTTCCGCTCCCGGGATTGGAATGACTCCTTACCCTCTCCCTTAAAACCCACATCCATTCATCTTTCCCTCTCCTTCCCTCTTTCCTGATAAAGCAACCGTTTGTTGCGAAAGCTTGAATTTCGTGTGTATGTTTATGTGTCTGTCGACCTGCCAGCACTTTCATTTGAGTCACATCATCTTTGTTTATATATATATATATATATATATATATATATATATATATATATATATATATATATATATATATATATATAAAATAGAGGGAAACATTCCACGTAGGAAAAATATATCTAAAAACAAAGATGATGTGATTTACCAAATGAAAGTGCTGGCAGGTCGACAGACACACAAACTAACACAAACATACACACAAAATTCAAGCTTTCGCAACAAACTGTTGCCTCATCAGGAAAGAGGGAAGGAGAGGGAAAGACGAAAGGATGTGGGTTTTAAGGGAGAGGGTAAGGAGTCATTCCAATCCCGGGAGCGGAAAGACTTACCTTAGGGGGAAAAAAGGACGGGTATACACTCGCACACACACACATATCCATCCACACATATACAGACACAAGCAGACATATTTAAAGACAAAGAGTTTGGGCATAGGTGTCAGTCGAGGCAGAAGTGCAGAGGCAAAGATGTTGTTGAATGACAGGTGAGGTATGAGTGGCGGCAACTTGAAATTAGCGGAGATTGAGGCCTGGTGGATAACGGGAAGAGAGGATATATTGAAGAGCAAGTTCCCATCTCCGGAGTTCGGATAGGTTGGTGTTAGTGGGAAGTATCCAGATAACCCGGATGGTGTAACACTGTGCCAAGATGTGCTGGCCGTGCACCAAGGCATGTTTAGCCACAGGGTGATCCTCATTACCAACAAACACTGTCTGCCTGTGTCCATTCATGCGAATGGACAGTTTGTTGCTGGTCATTCCCACATAGAATGCATCACAGTGTAGGCAGGTCAGTTGGTAGATCACGTGGGTGCTTTCACACGTGGCTCTGCCTTTGATCGTGTACACCTTCCGGGTTACAGGACTGGAGTAGGTGGTGGTGGGAGGGTGCATGGGACAGCTGCCACCCATTCCATATCAAACGGTCCCTTCCCTACAGCCTAGGACTTCGTGGCAAACGAATCTGCTCCAGTCCGGAATCGCTGAACCATTACACCAACAACCTGACAACAGCTTTCGCATCCCGCAACTACCCTCCTTCGACCTGGTACAGAAGCAAATTACCAGAGCCACTTCCTCATCCCCTCAAACCCAGAACCTCCCACAGAAGAACCACAAAAGTGCCCCACTTGTGACAGGATACTTTCCGGGACTGGATCAGATTCTGAATGTGGCTCTCCAGCAGGGATACGACTTCCTCAAATCCTGCCCTGAAATGAGAGCCATCCTTCATGAAATCGTCCCCACTACACCAAGAGTGTCTTTCCGCCGTCCCGCCACTCATACCTCACCTGTCATTCAACAACATCTTTGCCTCTGCACTTCTGCCTCGACTGACATCTATGCCCAAACTCTTTGTCTTTAAATATGTCTGCTTGTGTCTGTATATGTGTGGATGGATATGTGTGTGAGTGCGCGAGTGTATACCCGTCCTTCCCCCTAAGGTAAGTCTTTCCGCTCTCGGGATTGGAATGACTCCTTACCCTCTCCCTTAAAACCCACATCCTTTCGTCTTTCCCTCTCCTTCCCTCTTTCCTGATGAGGCAACAGTTTGTTGTGATATATATATACACTCATGGAAATGGAAAAAAGAACACATTGACACCGGTGTGTCAGACCCACCATACTTGCTCCGGACACTGCGAGAGGGCTGTACAAGCAATGATCACACGCACGGCACAGCGGACACACCAGGAACCGCGGTGTTGGCCGTCGAATGGCGCTAGCTGCGCAGCATTTGTGCACCGCCGCCGTCAGTGTCAGCCAGTTTGCTGTGGCATACGGAGCTCCATCGCAGTCTTTAACACTGGTAGCATGCCGCGACAGCGTGGACGTGAACCGTATGTGCAGTTGACGGACTTTGAGCGAGGGCGTATAGTGGGCATGCGGGAGGCCGGGTGGACGTACCGCCGAATTGCTCAACACGTGGGGCGTGAGGTCTCCACAGTACATCGATGTTGTCGCCAGTGGTCGGCGGAAGGTGCACGTGCCCGTCGACCTGGGACCGAACCGCAGCGACGCACGGATGCACGCCAAGACCGTAGGATCCTACGCAGTGCCGTAGGGGACCGCACCGCCACTTCCCAGCAAATTAGGGACACTGTTGCTCCTGGGGTATCGGCGAGGACCATTCGCAACCGTCTCCATGAAGCTGGGCTACGGTCCCGCACACCGTTAGGCCGTCTTCCGCTCACGCCCCAACATCGTGCAGCCCGCCTCCAGTGGTGTCGCGACAGGCGTGAATGGAGGGACGAATGGAGACGTGTCGTCTTCAGCGATGAGAGTCGCTTCTGCCTTGGTGCCAATGATGGTCGTATGCGTGTTTGGCGCCGTGCAGGTGAGCGCCACAATCAGGACTGCATACGACCGAGGCACACAGGGCCAACACCCGGCATCATGGTGTGGGGAGCGATCTCCTACACTGGCCGTACACCACTGGTGATCGTCGAGGGGACACTGAATAGTGCACGGTACATCCAAACCGTCATCGAACCCATCGTTCTACCATTCCTAGACCGGCAAGGGAACTTGCTGTTCCAACAGGACAATGCACGCCCGCATGTATCCCGTGCCACCCAACGTGCTCTAGAAGGTGTAAGTCAACTACCCTGGCCAGCAAGATCTCCGGATCTGTCCCCCATTGAGCATGTTTGGGACTGGATGAAGCGTCGTCTCACGCGGTCTGCACGTCCAGCACGAACGCTGGTCCAACTGAGGCGCCAGGTGGAAATGGCATGGCAAGCCGTTCCACAGGACTACATCCAGCATCTCTACGATCGTCTCCATGGGAGAATAGCAGCCTGCATTGCTGCGAAAGGTGGATATACACTGTACTAGTGCCGACATTGTGCATGCTCTGTTGCCTGTGTCTATGTGCCTGTGGTTCTGTCAGTGTGATCATGTGATGTATCTGACCCCAGGAATGTGTCAATAAAGTTTCCCCTTCCTGGGACAATGAATTCACAGTGTTCTTATTTCAATTTCCAGGAGTGTATATAAACCACCTCTAGCTAGATACAAGCTCTCCTGCATGATATACTCATTTCTGTTGCATGTAAACCAATATTTCTGGTTTTTGAAATACAATGTCTTAATCTGTCATTTCCCCATAAGTTTTTTTTTTTTTTTTTTTTTTTTTTTTTTTACAACATACCGTCATTTCTGCAATTTTTGATACCTGTATCGTGCTCTTGCTCATCTGGAGATTGCTTGACCCCCACCTTTCCCTCCCCTGATAGAGAAAACTGTGCACATTCTCCACCATTCACTAACAATCCTGTTAGTCTCTCAATTGACTCCCTTTGTCTTTGTGTAGGTAGCTTTCAATGCAATTCCAGCAAAATTTTCCAATGCATTTTTTTTTTTTGCATCTCCTTCATTCTCATGTAGTAATGTTGTATCACTGGTAAAGGTTAGAAAATCTGCAGTGGTCTTATGCTTCATTTTGTATCTAATTGGCACAGCTTCAATAGCCATGGCTTTGCTCATCTGCTTCCTCTGTTTGAACCCTTCATCCAGCATCAAGCTGATCGTAATTGTTCAGAAACCATTTCCTTTGCAAACTCTTGTTTTTATGTTAAAGCTTTCCTACACTGAGCTTTGGTAGTTGTCTAACAGTTGTGACCCTTACTAAGTCATGTGTTATGGTATCTGTCCTTTGTCACAAAGAACACTAAAAATGTACAATGTAAGAGTAATGTAAAATGTATGAACACTGAGTGATTTATTTCAAGGGTTTAATCTTTATATAGAGAAGACAGTCTAGTCAATTCAACAGTTCCTTCATTTACACACAAACTCTTACTCTCTTCACATTCATCCTCAATCTATACATTCAATACACCTACTTTTGTACAGAAAACACTGTAACTATCTTTGCAACATACCAAGCATTGTCCAGTTATCGAGCAAAACAAAAAGCATACCATGCTTCATACATACAGTAAAATTTGGGATACAAATTTCAGAAGCTTCTTTATAATTTGCAATGGTTTCACAATTCTGGTGACATGATTTTAAATACTGGTCATTTACGTTTAAATTCAGTTTCAGTATACTAAATATCAACTACTACAAGAAAAAGTGTTTAAACTTACACTCTGTTTGTCCAAACTCCTCCTCTATCAATTCATTAGAGTAGCCACGTCCACAAATCTGTGGATATAAAAACCAATTTTTCTTAGCTATAATGAATTCTGAACTGAAAGCAATGAGACGTTAAATTTTTCCATGTATGAGAAGTTAAATTCAGCATATTTTATTACATTATCTTTATCTTAATACAATGACTGCAACATAAATAAAAGCAGAAAAAAAATCTTTATTCTCAAACTGTCAACTGATAAATAAGCACAACAGGAAAAGTAAAAATAAAATTAACTTAAGACTTTTGTAGGTCTTTGTTCGTGTTACCTATAGCTTCAGAAATGGTAATTGCAGATAGCTGAGCAGACACACGTTGGTAAAAATTTACCTCTGTTGCTGCGACATCAGTTTTTCCACCTCTTTCTTGTCAATTTTAAACTAACAGTTATCTCTCCGTCTTCAGGCCACGAGTAGCCTACCGGAACCATCCGACCGCCATGTCATCCTCAGAGGAGGATGTGGATATGAGGGGCGTGGGGTCAGCACACCGCTCTCCTGGTTGTTATGATGGTATTCTTGACCGAAACCACTACTATTCGGTCGAGTAGCTCCTGAACTGGCATCACGAGGCTGAGTGCACCCCGAAAAATGGCAACAGCGCATGGCAGCCTGGATGGTCACCCATCCAAGTGCCAACCACGCCCAACAGCGCTTAACTTCGGTGATCTCATGGTAAGCAGTGTATCCACTGCGGCAAGGCCGTTGCCAAACAACAGTTATAGTCTGTATAATAGTATATAGTGTACAATAGTGTACTCATAAATTTCATTTAAAAATTGAACTGTGCAAATACCAAGAAACACTAAAACTTTTTCGAATGGAATGGTTTCTGCTGTCTCTGGAGTATGTTCACAAGAATAAGTGCACTTTTATTGTCCTGTGTTTTGAGATATCTGAGTATTCCATTAATGCCCTCTTCCCTATCTCCACTCACTCATTGTCTCTCCTCCCCACCCCTCACCCCCTCCAAAAAAGTCAATGCATGTGCATAAAAATGTTATATAATTCTACAACAGGTTTGTGTCAGCAATATAGGCAGATAAACAATGACATCTACCTCAAGACCCTTCTTGGCTATAGGAATTACATGCATTTTTTTCCAGTTGCTTGACACACTTGGTTGCTCCAGCAACCTACAACGAAGTACTGCTAGAAGTGGAGCACTTTTTTACTTTTAGGGACATTTTGTGTAAGGTACTAATCCATATGACATGAGAACACCATCTAACATAGGTATGCAGGTTACTGTAGCCTCTTCACTTGAAGAAACTTGTTCTTGTCTTGTCTTTTTAGTCTAAGAGGGGCAGATCTGGTAATGAAAGGCTGTGGCAGCACTCTCAGCATTCATGTTCGCAAACAGCATCTGCTGCTCTGTAGTTTGATGCACTGTCACCATGCAAAACAAAGTGATTTGAGAAATTAATGTGTAATATATCGGTTGCCATTAAGTGTGCACTTCTAACAACAGACTTGTTCCCATTTCATAATGCTTTTACTTTAAGTATTAGATTAAGGCTTTTTGTGAGCAATTTTTTACCTGTACCATCGCTGTTTTTTGTCCAATGGTGTTTTAGGAAAATCTAAATCAGGCGAGGCCAAGATGGTCTCCAAGCTATTTCCCTCCAGTAACTGCTTCCCCCTCAACTCAACTCTCACGGTGAAGACACGGCCTCGCCGCAGCCTATGGTTTGCTTGTTTATCAGCAACTGAGTGTGGCAGCATCTTTTTTACAATTTCCTTAACAAACAGGCTCTTGCACCTTCACTCGCTGTTCAGCTTTACATTTTGTTCATCCACTTGGTCTCACTATTGTTCCGATTTCCTCTCCTTAATACTGCCCTATTGCTCAGGTTGTCCTTTAGGTTATTACTATAGTTATTATTTTTGTTTGAGACTAGTTATTACTGTGGCTATTTTTCTATTATGATTATCAAGAATGTTGAGAAGAAAGAATACTAGAAACTATGTTTTCAATGAGGAGTGGAAGATTATATAGTTCTTTGTACACAACTCCAACAAAAAACCCAAGGACTAATATGTAAAGCAAAAAATCAAAATAAAAAAAACCTTAAATCAAAACAAAGGTAGTAATCTTGCTCAACAGCTGTCTTCACTCCATAAACAACACATGGACATTACTCTCATGACGAACACTGCACTTTAGTAGATAAGTTAAAGAAAGAGGTACACAAATTGCCTGAAAGATCGAGTCTTAAAGAAAATAGTTTAACTGCATCACATGCGGTGCCCTTACAATTAGTAAAACCTCAAAAATGCTTCAGCAACAGCATATTCGTGATACAATGTGGAATAGAAATGGCGAAAGCATCTGGTTATGATGATGCAGCTGAGCACTTTAAAACAGTTGCTTTGTCAAGTAACACAGTAAAAGACTGAGTTCTTGATATGGGGCATTGCATAAAAAAATCTAGATAATTTAGTGCAAACTGTCAGCATTATTCTTTGTTATGGACAAGAGAAATGATCCAACAGATCTCAGCCCACAACTATTTTTTATTCATCAAATAATACATGACTCTTCTGTACATGAAGAGTTACTCACTTTATTTCCATTGCTCAGAACAACAGGTTTGCATATTCTCAACACAGTTACAAATTGTATTGAACAAAATGGCAGTTTTAAAAAGTACTCTGGAATCTGCACTGATGGTGCACAACCTATTGTCGGTAGCGAAAGTAGTTTCGTTGATCACTTAAGAAAAAATGGAATAAATTGTTTAACTTTTCAGTGCATTATACATCAGAAAGCACTATGTGGGAATAGTGTCAGAATGCAGTCGGCAATGAAAGATGTGACAAAATTACAAATGTAATATGAGGAGGAAACCCATCACTGTCTCATCAAAAATTTATACAAATTTTGGAAGAACTGACAATGAATACAGATATAAATGCCTTCATTCCGAAATTCATTGGTTGAGTGCATCGAAATGCTTAGCTCATTTTCTTGCACTCAGTAGAGAGCTTTTCAGGTTTTCAAATGAAGTAGTAAAATTGCATACTATAGAATTTGGAAATAAACTGAAGTATTCACTTTTTTTATCAGAACTAGTATTTAAACAGATTTTACTGATCATTTAAATAATTTTAATTTATGTCTGCAAGGAAAGGAACTTACTACTTCTGATATGTTTATGGATATTAGTGGATTCCAGTGTAAACTTATGTTGCAATATAAGAACTTAATATGGAAGGTTTGTGTCATTTCACAAGTTTCTGTGAAGTGAAACAAGAATACACAGAACTAAAATTTTCAGGATTTACTTCCACTACTGATGAAGTCTCCAATGAGTGACTCATTTTCAGGAGCTGGTTATCATTTTCTTTAACAATACAATGAAAATTAATCTACAAAGTGTTAACGTGTTCTTCAAGAAATAGTCTACAATTTACAAAATTATCCACTCACTCATGCTATCCAAAACAGAGATGCATCAAGTTATGAGGTCATGCCATAAGGTCAGTATCCAAAACTCGCATACTTTGCTCTTAAAATAAAGTCTTTTTTCAGGTCAATACATTTGTTCAAGTATATTTTGTTCAATGAAGTACATTACATCTGCTCAGCATAATGCAGTGACCAATGTGTCTTTGAAACATCAGCTTTGTTTTGCTACAATGAAAACTAAAATACCGGTAGATATTTCAGAACTTGTAAAGATAAAGTTAAATAAATCTAAACTAAATATTTAAATGTCACATTAATGTAAGTACAAAAATTTGAGATAAATAACCAAATAAAAACTAAAGTTTTAGCAATCTGCTAACATTTACATATTGGGATTAGGCAGGCACCAGCTGATTTGTCATTCTTGAGACTGGCCAGTAAGGCTGTGGTGGAACCGTGGCAGACAGGAGGGTACAAATCAAGTTGGAGGGGAAACACTCGCTGGAGAAGAATGTCTTGTGAGCCATGCTTTGCCAGGCCTGATCTTCTTAATAAGACAGTCCGCCCCATCCCTTCTTCTAAATTCACAACATATTTCAACTGTTGCCCTGGAAGAAGAATGTTCTTCAACAGATATACATCTAAGAAAAACTTTACACAGGAGACACAACAAACTTTGTGTCCTTGGAATAGATCAGTTCTAATTCAGGCTCCAGATAATAACCAACTTTTTCTGGGAGCACATTTCCTTCAAAGGATAAGATGAAAGTACTTGTATCTCTGATTATTCTGGGACATTTTTGTCCATGCTGGGCAAAATTTCACCTCGCCATCCAAGATTGGTTTGTAGTTCCTCATCTGTCTGTCGTGTAAGGCCTCTGTGGAAAATTAACTCCTTGTACCACATTCAAAGTTTTATGTGGGGCAGCAGTCACTGGTATGTCACCCAGTAGTTCTCATACCTGAAGTCAACTTCTTCAAATCTGTCTTCTCTGTATTCCATACAAAATAATGGTTTTGTTGCCGTAAAAGTATCTCCATCTGTTCACGTACACACCAGGTATTTAGTAAACTGCTTCGCTCCCAGTTGTCTGGTTTGTCCCTCTCCCCCCGTGGGGTAGGCAAGGTAGGAAAAGCAGTGTAATTGTAAATGTCTGCATTGAAATATCTAGACCTGTCTGTTGAGAGGGCTGAATCAGAATGGGCACATTGTGTCAATACGACACATTTCATGTTCAGAGTGTCCATCCTCATGTCATCTACTTTGATCAAGGGTTATCCCCACAGCCACCTCCCAGCCAGAGCAAAGATCAACTGGTATGACAACTATTGCCAGGAGTCCTGATGCTTCAAACATCTGGTTGCAAATGATTTAATGTGTTGAGTATTTGATGTTAACCAAGTAAGCAAGAAAACATTTAGAAAATGTTTTAAATTATGTATAAAGCTTGTTGGAAGTCACTAAACGCTCTCATTCTCAAATACTGGACGAATATAGCCTGGGTAACTGTGCACTGTAAGTTACGCTGCCTCAGTGCATGTAAACAGTTTCTAACTGTAATAGTTGTCTTACAGTGTTAAACTTTGAACACAAAGTGATACTTCTTATTAAGCAGGTTATGATAGCACTTAAAATTTTTAAATTCACTCAATAATTATACAAGATGCTCAAAATCCAATTTCCATTGCCTCTGGAAGCTGTGAGACAAGCAACCTACAACTGGGACTGGGAACCTCATTAGAAATTTAGTAATATAAATAGCTGCTGTTTATCTTCTTCAGGCAGCATAATATTTTCTTGATTACAATAGAGTTTTACAAAGTAAACAGGTAACAACATGTCACAACAGGGGACCGTTTACAGTACACTACTATTACTCATGCAGGTTGACAAAGTTGCTACTTGCCATGTGGCTAACAAAAATTTTCAATCCTTGAATCTACATATTCTTGTAATTTGTGAAACAAGAGACTAATGAGTACATGTCTAATCTTCTTTTGAACTGGCTGAGATTGTCAATTTACTACTTTGTGTTAGATGGGTGATCATTGAATAACGCTGCAGTACAGTATGCAACTCCCCTTTGAACCCCAGTAGAAGAATTCTACATCAGTACCACGTCTTGCATTATGCTTGCACAAGTCACAGTTAAGCCAAGATGAGTTCTAATCACAGGAACAAACACCATTAAGGAACCCATTGAGAAGCAAGCATATGAAAATCAAGATCCTTAAAAAGATGCCTGGAATACTTACAAGTAATTCTTCTGTTGAATAAATAATTTATTCACTTTTAGTGACTCCTGCAAAATTACATAAGGAAATACAGTGAAAAATTTAAAATATGCCACCTATGTTGTCTTTCAATCAACATTATGAGGTACACTTCTAAGACTATCTGTGTGTTGACTCCATTTTAACTTGTTACCAATGGATCCCATGGAATTTTACACACACTGTTTCAGTTAGCATGTGAGCATTAACATCTATTTCTGGTGACTGAAAGTTATTTTTACTTTCTTTACATTGTGTAATATGAGTATTTATAAGATTAATCTTTCACTGTTTGCTGTTGACCAGCCATAAGCAATCTCAATTATGATCAGAACTGTGTCTCATAAGGCTGACTTTGAACTCCTGATCAGTAAACATTACAATTTTTGACCTGCACTTCAAAGTCATTGGTAGACCACTCGTGCAGGCTAAGAACAAGATTTGACTGAAGTGCGGATCCTTGTGGGACCCCACTTCTTTTGTTTCCAACTCCAAGGACATTTTATTTTTCGTGATACTCTGACAATTTGACACTCTGCTTTTTGTTATGAAAAGCAGACTCCAACGAAGCAAGAGAGTTGTCATAAATGTGATAACATTTTAGTTTGCCTCTCGGTCCACACGATCCAAGGGTTTGGTAAGGCCACAATATACGAATTACCTGATAAATTTGGTTTCGGCCGAGGGATTACGTTTTTTAATCTAGTATCTGTTGGTGATGCACGCCGTGTCCGCAGAAGCAAATCTAATACATCTGTTTTTGGTTGTTTATTAGTGGGTGTAATGCTTTCTGCTACTGTGAGGAAGTAATCACAGTTCCCACCACGGCTTTTTTCTAAGAACTCAATTTCATTTGAATTGCTATTTTCATTTAATAATGTTCCAAATTTTTATTTATGCTTTGAGTGTTTCATTTACTGATCATAGTGTGTATGCTTCACATTTCTCAAACATACTATATGATTTTACAATGCTGGTGATAATGGTGTCACAGTTCTTTATGATAGCTTGTCCTCAATTATTAATTTGTTCTTAGTATAAAATACTTGAATTGTATGAGTCATTCATCTTTGTCCTTCCTCCAGTTCAATTTTACCTCTGTGCTACATGAATACGTTTAAGTTGAATTCAATATGCATTTCACTCTCATTTGTTAATGGCTGCCTGCCTTGGTCAGACATTGTCTTTCTCAAATAACTGATGATTGATTCCATGCAAGAACCTTGGTGCCCCTTTCAACTGGAAGCTGATCGAAAATATTTTTTACTGTAAAGTTCTTGAAAGCAATAATGGGTGCTATGTCATAAAGGTTTTTTTTTTTTTTGGTGGGGGGGTGGGAAGAGACTATTGTTCCTTTTCATTTAGGAAGTTTCGCCGATCTCCGAACATCTTTATGTAGTTGCCACCCTTGCTGATACATACCTCCTAATTGTAAAAAACAATTCTTTTGCCCCTGTGTCAGAAGTCTTAGTTTTTACGCATCCGCACATTATAAAAAATTATTACTGTCGGGCTGACAGGTGACGGTTTACTTTCAATTCCTTCATGCTAGTAAAGCAGACACAAGTGTACATTATTTTCCGTTAACAAATGGAAAACGAAGACACAGTACTTGCTACAATTACAAGGTTGCCTCAAAAGTGAATGATGGCTGTGTTGGTCCACACTGGGTCTTAAACAGGTTACATAATCCATTCTTCCGTTCAGCCTGCTCTGGCCCCTATTGGCTTGGAGTCACTGGACCGTCAGATACTTTCTAAGGACACATTCAGCTTAGGAAATTGAAGTAAACAACATGTCTACATAAGGCAATCAATGAATTTATCAAGCAAAAGTAATAATTTTGCATATGTGATGTTCTTTCTGGAAATGTATCCAAAATCCACATAGTGTGCACAATATTAAATAAAAAGAAGTGGTGAAAGAGTAAAAATGAATTGTTCCCAAGAAGGATCACAAGTGAACTAGTTCCCAGAAATGAACGAGTTTGCAAACCTCTAGTTCACTCTCTCAAACTCCAATTCTGGTATAAATTTTGTACACAGCTTGCTGTGAAGGTTTAATTTTTCACGTTCGTATTTTGTGTAAGATATAAAACACTTAAAAAATATATATAATAAAGATTTACCTCTCTCAGTTGCAAATAAAGGTCTCTATCTCTTTCCCATGTTGTTTCATCTTGCACCTTACTGGGTTGTTGTTCTTCCAGACAACTCTGTGGCACTGGGATTTTAGGTGGCGGTGAAAACTGCAAATTAAATTGACATGTTACTTAATTTCATTTACATAAGTAGGTCTGTGGAATGAATTACAGTCCTTTTTCCCTCCCATGCATTTACTTTCACCAAGATTCATTGTTCTCAATTAGCAGATTGACGAATGCTTCCAGCAAAAATAAATGTTCTTCTGAAAAAATATATTATTATCCTATGTTCACCAAAAGTCATGTTAAATCAATTACATGAGGGAACTGAGAGCAAAGAATTTACACACACACACACACACACACACACACACACAGTATTATACAAACAATCTAGCACACATTTCTCCCCCTCCTGGAATTCACAGATTACGAAATCGCATCCAGGAAAGTCATGTTATATAACTGTGACAGCATGCAAGAAGACAAGCTATATCATCACTTGATGTAAAGACTAGCAACAAACTTACAACATAACTGAACTGCAAATTAAACAACAAAATTGCTCCTTGGGGTATTCAGTCCTGCCACAATTGCTTTCCTTGCAACTGGACAAATTAAATAATGCTCCATCACACAGCATCAGGTCACGAAGTGTCCAAAACAGGTCCCTGTATAAACATTACAACCCTTCTTCTGAAAAGTGCTACTGGGGAGTGGGGATTAAGGAGGGTGGGCAGACAGGGAGGGTGTATGTTAAAGAGCCAATGCACAGAACAACTCACATTCTGCATGGACTGACTGAAATAGTAACATGATGGACTGCCACAAGTCTGCATAGTTTCAGTCTACCTCAATATTCCGTGGCATATTGGCAATTTTAAAACTCCCTACTAACTTTTTATCCAGATGTACTTCATTCTCACACAAAAAGATTAAATTACAGTTGAAAATGCCGCCATAGGAGCACAATATTATTTGATCTTCTTGGCCATTATTAATACCAGAGTAAAACAATACAAACCATCAAATACACTGCATGTAGTCACATGCCTGGTCAACAGTTGCTGTCATGTAAATTCAAATCACTGTGCCACAACTGCACCCACCCAGATAGCCTAACGTGTTAAATCTCTGCTTCTGAGCCAGGGAAATGCATTGGCCCCGGATGAATGGATTAACAATACATAGCCTAATGTGTTAAATCTCCGCTTCCGGGCCAGGGAAATGCACTGGCCCTGGATCAATGGATTAATGTTGCTTGGTGGATGTGGTTTTTAGGCTGTTTCCATGCATCCCACTAAGTGAATATGGGGCTGGTACCCAAGTCCCATCTCGGTTACACAACTCACGAACATTTAGTAAACTTTCATTCACTTTCACACAGATAACACTTCTCTGAGGCAGCTGGGATACACAGATTCTGACCCAGGAAGTAATGGGGTGGTAACAGGAAAGGTATCTGGCCAACCCTCAAATTAACCATGCGACATCCATTAATAACCATGCTGCCCCTGTGCCAATGCAGAACAAGAATACAAGAAAATTTGAATGTACCACAACAGTATGGAATAACATACTGGCTAACAATTCTTAGGACATTAAGTGGAATGATCACATAGACAAAGTCAAGGGTAAAGTAGGTGGGAGATTTAAATTCACTTGCAAGAGCTTGCAGTGTTGCCACAAGTTTCCCCAATTGAAATTCTCTGATCTTTCCCTGATTTCCAGACATGTTTTAGCATTTTTCCCTGACAAATTTTGAGACTGATTGATTGAGTGATTAATTGAGAGGGTTTATGGGGGTCAAACACACACAGTAAAAGGAATAAAAGGTTACAACCAATCTAAAAACTGGAAATAAAAGTGATCTTTCCATAGGGGAATGGTCATGGGGTCCCAGACTGAGAAAATGTGAAGAGAGGCACCAACCACAATGACCCTGCCTTTGTTCAGGAGTAAAGAAAAATCTTATATCTGGAAATAACTACTTTCACAGAGGAAACTGAGGACCAGTTCAACCATCCATGAATTGTCTGCTGGTATTAAAATTACGGAAGACTATACATAGCACAGAGGGGACATTCTACCAATATGTGGGATATCATCAGTCTGACTCCACAACCATATTGTGGCAGTGGTTCGTTACACAGGAGAACACAATGGGTGAGCCTGGTATTACCAATGTGTAGATGGCTTAAAGCAGTGGACTCCTAAGAGGAGCGGAAGGAAGAGCATCAAAGTGCAGCAGTCTCCTTGACTGTGCGGAGTTTATTACTGAGAGCAGTAGTGCACCAGATGTCATTCCACTTTCGAACAAAGAGAGATTTGACTTACATCTGCATATCCGCAGCTGGAGTCACAAATGGGAATGGAGCGTGAGTATCAGCTTATCTACCCAAACAGTCAGCCCGTTCCTATCCTGGGATACCCTCATGACTTCGGACTCAGAGAAAGAAACTGAGCAGGCGGCACAGCCAAGGAAGGAGAGAAAGAAGACGAGAGTAGCAGCCTGCTCAATGAGTCGGTACATACAGAATGTACATAAAGTCCGTAAACACTTTCAATTATTTATTGCACAAGAACAAAACATTGTACAGATATCATATGTCATTTTGACATGAAACCCTGAAAGTTCTAGTCATAAACAAGGAGAGTTCAGACGCGGAGCAAGCTTTCTGTGTGTTGGAGTTTGACAAAAACAAGTGTGCTATAGCTGTTCAATGGATGTTTACAACTAAGTACAGTAAGAAGCCACCAAGAAAGGCATTTACCACTGGCACAACAAATTTATTACGACGGATTGCTTGTGCCCAGCAAAGAGAAGCGGATGTCCCAGTGTGCATGAAGTGAATGTGGAGCATGTATGAGAGACATTCATAAGGAGTCCAAAGAAATTGGTGCATTGTGCATTCCGTGAACTCGAAATGGCTCCAATGACAGTGTCGAAAGTCCTGTGACGGAAGCTGTCTACGAAACCATTCAAATTGGAGCTAGTGCAGAAGCTCAATGACGACAAAGACAAGCGTTTTGAGTTTTGTTCTCAGTTACAACAAATGAATGAGGATGGGGATGGCATTGTTGATTGCTTAATTTTTAGTGTCGATGCCACTAATGGGAAGAGAACAGGCATAATTGTTGAATCTGGGGTACAAAGCATCCACACGAATGCACTGAATCTGAGCACGATTCCCCAAAGGTAAATGTTTTTTGTGCGTTGTCACATCGAAAACTGTATGGGATATTCTTCTTTGCCGAGAACCCTGTCACTGGAAATTCCTACTTGGACATGTTGCAGCAATGGCTGATGCCTCAAATGCAATCGGACTACCCGTTCATCTTTCAGCAGGATGTGGCTCCACCCTATTTTCATTGTGAAGTTTGTGGGTACCTGAACACAGAGCTACCGCATCGATGGATCAGCTGTGCTACAGAAGGGGACAGCTGTTTCATGAAATGGCCTCCCTGATCACCAGTTCTCACTCCATGTGATTTTTTTCTGTGGGGACACATTAAAGATCTGGTGTATGTACCGCCTCTACCAAGTGATGTAGCAGAGCTCCGGGATAGAATATGGAAAGCGACTGCCACAATCGACAATGCCATGCTGGAATGGGTATGGCAAGAATTCAATTACCGTATTGATATCTGCCGGGTCATTCATTGTTCGCATATCGAATTTTTGTAAATAAACTTTCAGAGTTTCTCTTCAAAATGTAATATGTATGACATCTATGAACCATGGACCTTGCCGTTGGTGGGGAGGCTTGCGTGCCTCAGCGATACAGATGGCCGTACCGTAGGTGCAACCACAACGGAGGGGTATCTGTTGAGAGGCCAGACAAACATGTGGTTCCTGAAGAGGGGCAGCAGCCTTTTCAGTAGTTGCAGGGGCAACAGTCTGGATGATTGACTGATCTGGCCTTGTAACATTAACCAAAACGGCCTTGCTGTGCTGGTACTGCGAACGGCTGAAAGCAAGGGGAAACTACAGCCGTAATTTTTCCCGAGGACATGCAGCTCTACTGTATGATTAAATGATGATGGCGTCCTCTTGGGTAAAATATTCCGGAGGTAAAATAGTCCCCCATTCGGATCTCCGGGCGGGGACTACTCAAGAGGACGTCGTTATCAGGAGAAAGAAAACTGGCGTTCTACGGATCGGAGCGTGGAATGTCAGATCCCTTAATCGGGCAGGTAGGTTAGAAAATTTAAAAAGGGAAATGGATAGGTTAAAGTTAGATATAGTGGGAATTAGTGAAGTTCGGTGGCAGGAGGAACAAGACTTTTGGTCAGGTGATTACAGGGTTATAAATACAAAATCAAATAGGGGTAATGCAGGAGTAGGTTTAATAATGAATAAAAAAATAGGAGTGCGGGTTAGCTACTACAAACAGCATAGTGAACGCATTATTGTGGCCAAGATAGACACAAAGCCCATGCCTACTACAGTAGTACAAGTATATATGCCAACTAGCTCTGCAGATGATGAAGAAATAGATGAAATGTATGACGAGATAAAAGAAATTATTCAGGTAGTGAAGGGAGACGAAAATTTAATAGTCATGGGTGACTGGAATTCGTCAGTAGGAAAAGGGAGAGAAGGAAACATAGTAGGTGAATATGGATTGGGGGGAAGGAATGAAAGAGGAAGCCGCCTTGTAGAATTTTGCACAGAGCATAACTTAATCATAGCTAACACTTGGTTCAAGAATCATGAAAGGAGGCTGTATACATGGAAGAAGCCAGGAGATACTGACAGGTTTCAGATAGATTATATAATGGTAAGACAGAGATTTAGGAACCAGGTTTTAAATTGTAAGACATTTCCTGGGGCAGATGTGGATTCTGACCACAATCTATTGGTTATGAACTGCAGATTGAAACTGAAGAAACTGCAAAAAGGTGGGAATTTAAGGAAATGGGACCTGGATAAACTGAAAGAACCAGAGGTTGTAGAGAGTTTCAGGGAGAGCATAAGGGAACAATTGACAGGAATGGGGGAAAGAAATACAGTAGAAGAAGAATGGGTAGCTCTGAGGGATGAAGTGGTGAAGGCAGCAGACGATCAAGTAGGTAAAAAGACGAGGGCTAATAGAAATCCTTGGGTAACAGAAGAAATATTGAATTTAATTGATGAAAGGAGAAAATATAAAAATGCAGTAAATGAAGCAGGCAAAAGGGAATACAAACGTCTCAAAAATGAGATCGACAGGAAGTGCAAAATGGCTAAGCAGGGATGGCTAGAGGACAAATGTAAGGATGTAGAGGCTTGTCTCACTAGGGGTAAGATAGATACTGCCTACAGGAAAATTAAAGAGACCTTTGGAGAGAAGAGAACCACTTGTATGAATATCAAGAGCTCAGATGGAAACCCAGTTCTAAGCAAAGAAGGGAAGGTAGAAAGGTGGAAGGAGTATATAGAGGGTTTATACAAAGGAGATGTTCTTGAGGACAATATTATGGAAATGGAAGAGGATGTAGATGAAGATGAAATGGGAGATAAGATACTGCGTGAAGAGTTTGACAGAGCACTGAAAGACCTGAGTCGAAACAAGGCCCCGGGAGTAGACAACATTCCACTAGAACTACTGATGGCCTCGGGAGAGCCAGTCATGACAAAACTCTACCATCTGGTGAGCACGATGTATGAGACGGGCGAAATACCCTCAGACTTCAAGAAGAATATAATAATTCCAATCCCAAAGAAAGCAGGTGTTGACAGATGTGAAAATTACCGAACTATCAGTTTAATAAGTCACAGCTGCAAAATACTAACACGAATTCTTTACAGACGAATGGAAAAACTGGTAGAAGCTGACCTCGGGGAAGATCAGTTTGGATTCCGTAGGAATGTTGGAACACGTGAGGCAATACTGACCTTACGACTTATCTTGGAAGAAAGATTAAGAAAAGGCAAACCTACGTTTCTAGCATTTGTAGACTTAGAGAAAGCTTTTGACAATGTTGACTGGAATACTCTCTTTCAAATTCTGAAGGTGGCAGGGGTAAAATACAGGGAGCGAAAGGCTATTTACAATTTGTACAGAAACCAGATGGCAGTTATAAGAGTCGAGGGGCACGAAAGGGAAGCAGTGGTTGGGAAAGGAGTGAGACAGGGTTGTAGCCTCTCCCCGATGTTATTCAATCTGTATATTGAGCAAGCAGTAAAGGAAACAAAAGAAAAATTCGGAGTAGGTATTAAAATTCATGGAGAAGAAGTAAAAACTTTGAGGTTCGCCGATGACATTGTAATTCTGTCAGAGACAGCAAAGGACTTGGAAGAGCAGTTGAATGGAATATGGACAGTGTCTTGAAAGGAGGATATAAGATGAACATCAACAAAAGCAAAACGAGGATAATGGAATGTAGTCAAATTAAGTCGGGTGATGCTGAGGGAATTAGATTAGGAAATGAGACACTTAAAGTAGTAAAGGAGTTTTGCTATTTAGGGAGTAAAATAACCGATGATGGTCGAAGTAGAGAGGATATAAAATGTAGACTGGCAATGGCAAGGAAAGCGTTTCTCAAGAAGAGAAATTTGTTAACATCGAGTATAGATTTAGGTGTCAGGAAGTCGTTTCTGAAAGTATTTGTATGGAGTGTAGCCATGTATGGAAGTGAGACATGGACGATAACTAGTTTGGACAAGAAGAGAATAGAAGCTTTCGAAATGTGGTGCTACAGAAGAATGCTGAAGATAAGGTGGGTAGATCACGTAACTAATGAGGAGGTATTGAATAGGATTGGAGAGAAGAGAAGTTTGTGGCACAACTTGACTAGAAGAAGGGATCGGTTGGTAGGACATGTTTTGAGGCATCAAGGGATCACAAATTTAGCATTGGAGGGCAGCGTGGAGGGTAAAAATCGTAGAGGGAGACCAAGAGATCAATACACTAAGCAGATTCAGAAGGATGTAGGTTGCAGTAGGTACTGGGAGATGAAGAAGCTTGCACAGGATAGAGTAGCATGGAGAGCTGCATCAAACCAGTCTCAGGACTGAAGACCACAACAACAACAACTATACAATGTTTAGTTCTTGTGTAATAAATAATTGAATCTGTTCCCAGACTTTATGTACACACTGTGTGGAGGATTGCCTGAGTAACAAAATGGGGGCCGTGGTAACAGCTAGCAGCTCTGCTGTAAACACACTACATGATTCCGGCAATACATTGCGTTCTAAGCCAGTAGGAGATGTGAAAGCATATCTCCCTTTATCTATCGTCTTAGAACCATCAGTATAGATGGTAGCACCCTGGAACTCTGCAAGGACGGGATGAACAAGATGCCAGAAGACCATAGAGGGCAACAGAGACCTTAGGACTCTGGAACAGGTCGGTCCTAATCCGTGGTCTAGGCACCAACAAAGGGTGGGGGGAGGGGGGGGGCTCAGAGGAAATACATGGAGCACATTTCAGTGAATGGAGATGGAGATCCTGACAGGAGGAAGTACGATGCATTCCAACCGGCAATCCCACTCGTGGGCCGTGATCAGGAGGGAGACATCCCTTGCTTGCAAAGAGGACACGGTACATGGGATGTTCAGGGAATCTGTGAATGGTGATTGCATAAGAAACCAGGAGTTGGCTTCATCATATTTGTAGAGGGGAATCCCAACTTCTGGGAGGAGATTGGGGGGGGGGCGGGGGGGGGGGGGGGGGCAAGAAATGGGACTGTGCTGTAACATCTAGGAGCTGGTCACCTAAATAAATTTCTGGATCAGGGTGTAATATGAAATGACAAAAATGAATAACCCACATTTTGGAGGGAGAAAATTGGAAGACTTGGGAGACAGCCCACACAGAGGTCCGTTGGGTGGCCCCTGGGAGCCGGCACTCAGCAGATGGTACCGAGTGGGAGGTGCACCAGATACAAAAATCATTGACATACAATGCTGGGGTAACCTGAGGGCCAACCGAGATTACAAGCCCATTCATGGCTATGAGGAAGAGTGTAACACTTAATACAGAACCCTGTGGGATACCATTTTCCTGAATCCGAGGTGTGAGTGAAGTGCCAACTGGAACCCAGAAGAGCCGGTGGGATGAAAAAAAAAAATCACGAATAAAAATTGGAAGGGGGCCGTGAGAGCCCCGCTCACAGAGGGTAACTAAAATGCAATGGTGCCAAGCCACGTCATATGCCTTATGCAGGACAAAGAAGACCATGACAAGGTGCCAACAGTTAGTAAAAGCCAGTCAGATTGCAGTTTCGAATATGAGTAAATGGTCAGTTTGAGATTGTCCTCCCCCTAAGCCACCTGACACGAAGACAAAAGGCCCTGAAATTCAAGTAGCCAACAAAATCAGAAGCTAACCATTCTCTCCAGCAGTTTATAAAGTACGATCGTCATGCTAATTGGGCAGTAGCTGTTGAGAGATGTTGGGTTCTTCCCAAGTTTAAGGACAGGGATAATTAAACTGTCTTGCCACTGTGGGGGGAAGGTACCCCTGAGCCAAATGTGGTTGAAGACCCTTAGTAGATATTGCCTCTGTGTAATGTCCAACTGTTGGATCATCTGGTTGTGGATGGAATCTGGGCCTGGAGCCGTGTCATGTGAAGAGGTAAGAGCCTGCAAGAATTCCCATTCAGTGAAGGGTCCATTAAAGGGCTCAGCTTGGTGAGGGTTGAAACAGAAGGTGGGTCTGTTCAACTCCGTGTTTCTGCTGGAGAAAGGTGGCAGGATGGGAACAGAACGCCGATGCTGTCGCAAAGTGTGTTCTGCAAGGACCAATGGTAGTCAGAGCACCTTGGAGGACAAGCCCCTGTACAGTTGACTGTCAACCAGAAGGCTACAGGGCTTGAACCAAACCTGCAATGAGGACCCATACGTTCCCAAGGAAGAAACATAGTACTCCAATCATTCTGTTTTTTCCCTGCTTAATAAGGTAATGAGCCTTAGCACGGAGATGCTTAAAAGCGAGGAGATTGGTCTGTGAAGGGTGTCATTTAAATTGCTGCAGTGCCCGTCAGCAGTCCTGGACAGCAACTGCTACATCCTCGGTCCACCATGGTACTGGTCAATGACGAGGGGGATCTGTGGATAGGGGGACAGCGGTGCGAGCAGCATTAAGAATAGTGACAGAAATACCCTGTGCGACCACATCAATGGAGTCTGAGAGAGAGGTGTCTAAGTCAACGGCAGACGTATATAAAGGCCAGCTGACCCTGCGGAATGCCCAATGTGGGGGCCTGACTGCCTGGTGGCGGCAGGGGAATAACAGTACCTCTGGAAAGTGGTCACTGTCACAAAGATCATCACAGGGCGACCAATGTAGCCAAGCCATGAGAGCAGGGGAGGAAATGGTGAGATCGAAAGCAGTACAGGTTCCATGAGCAGCACCGACGTGGATAGGGCAACCGTCATTGAGGAGACGGTCTGTAGTAAGTTGATCAAGTAGAAGAGCCCTACCCAATGAAGTGGCACTCCCGCACAGCAGGTGGTGCATGTTGAAGTCCCCAAGGAGGAGATTTGGGGGGCGGGAGTTGCTGTATTAAAGGAGACAGTTCAACATAAGGAAGTGGCTACCTGGAGGGACGTGGACATTGCAAACAGTGACTGCCACAGTCCTCTGCACTCTAACTGCTGTCACTTCCAGGCTGGTATGAAGGGAGATCCAGTCACTAAAGACATCGGTGCGAACAAAAGCACAGACCTCTCCAGACACTATCCCGGGGCCTGCACAGTTCTGACAGAATGCTCAATAACACGAAACTTGAAACAGTGGACATTACTAAAGTGAGTTTCTTGAAGAGCAAGACAGAACAAAGAGCAGGTGACAATAATATCCTTTTCAATTCCACTGGATTATCATGTGGTCAGAGTCCAGGTGAGACACAAAGAAGCCGAGGGAAGGTCAAGTCACTTGGTCAGTGGTCTTCACCAATGAGGATTGGGTGACATCCATACAAACTGGGTATGATTCAGGATGAGGTGGAGGGGTGAAGCCCTCCAGGAAGCCAGGGAAGCCTCATCTTTTGGCTTGTGCTGCTTCTTGTTCTTCCTCAGAGGGAGGGAGGAGGCGGCGTTATCAGCAAGGGAACAGGTGGCAGTGATGTCAGGATCAGACAGAGAGTGAGTGGCTTTGGGGCCCTCAGAGCACAGGTCTCTCCTACGGCCCAAGCGTGCAAACTTCCTGTCCTGAGAATGCCGGGAAAGGGTGTTCCAAGATGGAGCCCCATCCCTAGCATGAGGCACAGAAGAGAATGTTTTCCCTGGCCGAGGAGGAGAAGCAGTTCCTGGAGGGGAAGGGATGGGAGCTGCCGAAGGTGAGGAAACAGAAGGGGGGTAAGGGGGAAGAGTGAGGAGGGGAAAGCGTAACTAAGGTAGAGGAGAGATTTACAGGGTGAAGTCTGTAAAATTTCTTCTGGGCTTCAAAGTAGCTGAGACAGTCAAGGGTCTTTATCTCCAGAATTCTTTTTTCCTTCATGTACACTGGACACTCCAGTGAGTGAGGAGAATGGAGACCCGAGCAGTTTACACAGTTAGGTGGTTGGGTGCAAGGGCTCAGTGAAGAGGGCGACCACAATCGCCACAGATGGGATGGCATCGTATCGCGAGGGCATGTGACCGAACTTGAGGCAATGACAGCAACACATGGGAGGTGGAATGTACAGTTTCACATCACGTCTTTATGCCATTATCTTGACCTTCTCAAGCAGGGTATCACCCTCAAATGCCATGATGAAAGTGCCAGTGTCTACACTATGAAAATGAACGCCATGTTGTTCTAGATTAGCCATAAGGTCATCATTGAACTCGATGAGAAGGTTTCTACGGAAAATTACATCCTGTGTCATACTGAGTGATTTGTGAGAATAAATAGCCATGGGAGGGGGGGGGGGGGTTTCCTAAACGGTCGCAGGCACAGAGGGAGGCTGGCTGACTGGTAGAAGTTGTCTTTATAAGGAGAGAGACAGAGCTCATCTTGTTTAATGACTCATCTTTGCCGAACTTGTCTTCAGTACATTCCACAGAGAAAAGAGGTTTACTGGTGGCAAAAGTCTCCCTGTCAGTCCTCGTACAGACCAGGAACTGTGGAAAGGGTCTTGCCCCTAGCCGGCATGTGTGGCCCTCCTCCAAGGGTGTATCCAAGGAGCGTAAGGCTGGAAAGGCAGAAACAGGAACTGAGACAGAACTACATTAAGGAAGAGACACAGCCATAGTACTGCGGCCAGAGAGATTAACGTATTTCATGTGCCAAATGTCCACCCTGGTACCACCCACTCCGAACAGGGGCCTGCCTTGTGGGCACCACCCAGCCACAGCAATGGCAGCTGGGCAGGATGGTCATTGCCAGGAGTTCAGATGCCCTGAAAAGATGGGCAACCACTCATTGGTTTGCATAAGGCATTCGCAGCACAGGTACCAGCAGTGTTATCCGTGATCCCTGTGGCATCAGGGGGCTCAGACAGATGGCTACATAACAGCCCCACCACGGACTGGCTACTGAGTTGGTGACCTAGCCAGGAGGCAAAACGGCTTTGGCAGAGAGGGAGGGGAAGGGGAAAAGGGGGAAGAGGGAGAGGAATCCACACCAAAGATGCTGGTGAGGGAGTTCTCCAACTGGCTCGCACTGCAGATTTCAAATTTAGAAATTGAGTTCAAACGCCTGAGGGGGCAAAAAAAAGGGAGGAGGAGGAAAAGCAACCAACCAAAACCGCAAGACAAAGGAAAGTCATGAGGATAGCAAGCCCAACACAAAGAAGAACACCAAAAGAAGGAATGGAAGGGGCAAAGGGAAAGGGAAGGAGAAGGAAGGGGTAGGGAAAGTAGCCCATAAAATAATAATAATAATAATAATAATAATGGCTGCAATAGCTCAGAGACCCATGCACACCACACTAGTACCCACCAAAGAGCTGTTGGCCCATTGGGGAAACAAACTTTGTGATCACAAGGGTAAGTAATAACATAAGTTGACAAAAAAATGTAAGGACTTCTGTATTTCTAAACATGTGAGCACAAATCTTAAATACTAACGTCAACATATTTGCAATGAACTGGTTTTAGATGGAGAAAGCAAGTCAAAATGTTATATATGTTTCATTAAGACCACAGATGTTATTTTATTTCAATAAAACAAAACACATTTGGCGACAAAGATATGTATTTCATTGTAATCGCAAGACAGATTTAAAATATCTTCAATGATTTCAGAAATAACTTCAGAAAAAAGTAGACCTCTTAGAAGAAGTCGATTAGGCAGGGAAGAGTTATGTAAACCAACACTATAGGCAACTGCAAATAAAATGTTTGTTCTACTATGTTTGTTATTGTTGATTATTGCCTACTGTCTTACGACTATTATTTTACAGGTATTGTGTGGTTTTTCTTTCACGAAATATGTGAGTACATGGTGAACAAACTGCCAGTGACTGCCACTATTTTCTTCCTCTTATCAGCCATACTTCCTAATATATAAACTACTTTCAAAGTGACAAAATGCAATGGAATAAATAAAATGTCTATAAAATGCCACACTGTACTATGTTCTTGGGGTGATACAGTCGCAATTCCTGAAATCGATTGCATGTGGCCTCTGGGCTGCTGAGGAGCACCACAGTCCTGAGTCCATGGATAAACCATGAAAATCAGCCTCATTACACCACACACAAACAGGCCTGGCCTGTGGGCAGATCGGTGAGACTAGATCAAACAGGCAGGGCCTGCACATTAGTGGGAAATGATGGGCTTCAGAAATGGCCTGCGGTTTTGGCCCATCATGGAAGTCCACTGATGCGGTCACCTATTTACATATGTCACAGACACCATGTTGATGAAATGAGACTGCAGTGATCAATCCATGCAACACACAACTTGTGTGAATACTCTGAAAATCAATACTAATGATGACAAGTAGCAACTCACCATAAAGATAATCACTGAGCTGCAGACAGGCACATAGAAAACACACACATACTGACAACTAATTTTTTGGCCATAGCCTTTGTCAGGAAACGAGAGCACATACACATTCACACAATCATTCCGACACAAGTCGTGCACACACAACAGCTGTCTCTGGCCACAGCATCAATAGCCTCTGAGAATCAGATCCAAACAAACCTCTCATCACACCTCCCTGCCTCTCGTCGGCAGCTGCTAGGCTAGCAGCAAGAAGTGGTGACAGCACTGGCTGAAAGCTGAGGGGAGTGGCAGAAAGGGGAGAAGCAATAAGAATGAGTTTGGAAGCAGCTCATGTACTCAGCTGCACCCAGCCAGCGACAATGCACGACATCTCAGTAAACAAACCATTTCATCTATTGAGAGAAAAATGAGATTTTTCCAGTGTTTTTTCCCAATTTCCCTAATTTGCCTGACACTCTTGAAATTCCATGATTTCCAGAACTTGTGGTAACCCTGGCCTGGAAAAATACAGTCAGTCGACAAAGAAAACTGCTTATACAACACTCACTCGACCCATTGTAGAATATAGCTCAAGTCTGTGGGATCCGTAGCAAATAGAACTGGGGAACAGGAGCAAATAGAACAGGGGGTACAAGGGAAGAAGAAGGGTAGCACAAATGGTCTCAGATTTGTTTGACTCAAAGGACAGTATGCTGATGAACTTTAAATGTCAGATTCTAAGACAGATTAATTATCCCACAAAGACCAACTTACAGAGTTCTAAGAAACATTATTGAGTGACCAGTCTAGGAGTATCCTACAAGCTCTAGATAAGACTAACCACAGTATACAGATGCATTACATCACTACAGATATACATCACCATAGGTTACTTCAGAAACAGCTGCCTTCAAAAATTGGTATGTCAGTAGATGAACGACTGAATAGTAAGATACAATCTGCTAGCCTTTAAGAATGGCTCTATCAATAAGTGTAGCAATTATAACATCATACAAACATACATATTTCATCTATCAAAAGCATCCCAAGCAGTAATACTGGGATTTTGGTTAAGATATTATTTACACCCTCAAACACATTACTAACTCAAAAATAACAGCCCATAGGAAATTCACTGAGAGTAAGTACAATTGCAGAATGTAAGATTTATATATCAGAAGTTGCTCTGATACATTTGTTGGTTTTGCCAACTCGCAAACATACCACAACCTTCAAACCACACCTAGATCTCCGGATATGGTAGTGATGAGATTGACAACATTAACTTCTGAAAAACATGTTGCTGTGATGACATTTGCTTCAGACACTAATAATCTAAGACTCATGTTCTGACCTGACCTAGACCTGAGGCTAGTTACAAATTAGTGTCACCTCAGCCTTGATTTAGTGTCTAAGATGCCAATGCAAAATAACTGCTCATAATCCTTAAGTTACAAATAAGATCAGAATGTCATGGAAAATTAAGATAAGAGTATTCTTAACATCAAGGGAAACTACTGATTGTTGGGATAAATCACACTACAATTTGTTATATACTAATTAACATAATCAAAACATTGAAGTGTACACACTTCCAGGAAAAAAGTGTGTTCACTTAGCCACAAGATTGCCTAGAACTATTTGAAACATAGAAAAAAAAAGAGAGACAAGAATAGCAAATGAAGCAAAAGAGGAAACTAATTTAAAAGGTGAATAGGGAGCTTATTTCAGTTAGTCCAAAAATTGTGAATCCTAAAAACAACATTTTTCTGTCACCAAGTCTAGCAGATAATTCAGATTACAACAAAGCTCCATACATAGTGTAGAGTTTCTAAACAATATTGTAGGAAAAGACAGACTGCTACTTACTGTAAAGATGACATGTTAAGTTGCAGGCAAGCACAATTAAAAGACTTTTACACATAAGGCTTCAGCCACAGCCTTTGACCGAAAAAGAAAGACACACAACACAGATCATTCATTCACACAAGCAAGTACACGTCATGCACACATGACTGCCAACTCTGGCAACTCAAGACCAGAATGTTAACTATCACATGGAAAATGCCAACTGGTGCAGCATCAGGAGGCTATAATAGGGCAGGGAGGTGGGGAAAACTGGGAGAAAAAGGAGAGGAGTAGGTAAGGCCAGGTGTGTGCAATGGCAGAAGGCAGCAAACAAAGATGATTGGAGACGAGGCTGATGAGTGAAAGTACTGAGGGGATGGAAATTGTTAGGTGGTGGGTGTGGGAATGGTATGTTACCCTAGTTTGAGGCCAGGATAATTACAGGAACAGAGATATACCATAAACATAAATCCCATCCACAGTTTGAAAAAGCTGGTGGTGGTGGTGGTGGTGGTGGTGGTGGTGGCGGCGGTGGTGAGGAGGTGGTTCCAGATGGCTTGGGTAGTAGAGCACCCATTGAAATCAAGCATGTTGTGTTCAGCTGCATGTTGTGCCACAGGGTGGTCTACTTTGCTCTTGGTGGTGGCTGTTCATCCTGGTGAACAGCTGGTTGGTAATCATATCAATATAAAAATCTGTGCAATGACTGAAGCAGAGCTGGTAAATAACTAGGCTGCTTTCACAGGTGACCCAGCCCCTGATGAGGTAGGATAAATCAGTGACAAGACTGGAATAGGAAGAGCTGGGTGGCTGGATTGTACAGGTCTTGCATCTGGGTCTTCCACAAGATATGATCTTGTGGCAAGGGGTTGGGAGTGGCATAGGAATGGACTAGGATGTTATGGAGGAGGTCGAGTGGCTGATGGAACACCACTTCAGGAGAGGTTGAGAAGGAGCTCAGGTAAGATGTCCTTCGTTTCAGGGCATGATGATACACAACCAAAGCCCTGGCAAAGGATGTGGTTCAGCTGTTCCAGTCTGGGGTGGTATTGGGTGAGGAAGGGGACACTTGGAGGTGCAGATGGAGTTATCAGAGAGGAGGTGGTCTATGTCTAGGGATGTGACACGCTCAGTTGAGAAGGACCTGGTGAAGCGGATGGGAGAGAGAGTGTTAAGATTGTGAAAGAACGAAGATAAGGGTGTCTAGGGTCTGAACCCAATGGCATCGTCTATGAACCTGAACCAGAGTGATCCCTTCCCAGAAGTCCGACGCAACCTCTAATCTTCACTTAAAGCCTTAGACCCTCCCCACAACATCTCCCCTGAATCCATTTCCCTCCTCATCCCCATGGCATCCCATACACCCACCTTCTCTACACTCCACAAAATCCTCAAATTCAACAATCTTGAACGTCCCCTTGTAGCTGGTTATTACGTCCCCACTGAAAGAATTTTGGCCCTCAATGACTAACACCTCCAATCAATTGTCCATAATCAACCCTCCCACAATAAAGATAGCAACCACTTCCTTCACTGACTCTGTACCATCCCTGCCCCTTTACCTCCTGGATCCCTATCGTCATTGTTTAAGCCCGTTCCCTATACACAAACATCCCTCATGCTCATGGTCTACCGAAAGGTAGTTTTCAATAGTGTCCTTCAGACTCCAAACGCACTACCTCACTTGTCATTCACCTCGGTAACTTTATCCTAACCCACGACTACTTGTCCTTTGAAAGGAATACATGGAAACAAGTCCACCACACAGCCAATGGCACCCACACGACACCCTCCTACGCCAACTTGTTTATGGGCCATTTAGAGGAGGCCTTACGAGCCTCCCAGAACACCAAATCCCTTGTGTGGTTCAGATTCACTGATTATATAATCATGATATGGATTCAGGGCCAAGACACCTTATCAGGTCCTCAACTCTACCAGGATAAACAGCCATTGCCAAACTGCAGGAAAGAGCAAAGTAGACCACCCTGTGGCATAACATGCAGCTGAACATAATATGCCTGATTTCAATGGCTGCTTCTCTACTCAAGCCATCTGGATCCTCTCCTCCACCACCAGCTTTTCTGAACTGCACAGATGGGTGTTACCCTTACAACACATCTCCACTCCCATAATTATCATGATCTCAACTTATGGTAACATAATGCCCCTACACTCACCAACCAACAGGTTCCGCCCCACTACGTCCTACCACCTCCTCTCCAATCTCATCTCCACCCTCTTTGGCTGCTGCCCTTTGCCACTGCACCTGCCCATCTTTCCCTACCCCCCTCCTTTTGCTTCCTATTTTCCCCACTTCCCTGCAACACAACCCTGACACTGTGCCTTTTTTTTTTTTTTTTTTTAGGGTGCAAAACTGCTACGGTAATTAGCGCCCGGTGTGTGGCTGAGGGAAAGGTACAAAAACCATATTGGAAATCAGCAGCAATGGGAGCGAAACTCAAAAAGTGGGGAAACTAAAAAACAGAAGCAAAGCTTAGAAAACCACTGTAGAAGGGGGGGTTGTCTGTCCCCAAAAAGAGCTTCAAATGACTGACGTCCTCTCACTGACACTAATAAACTCGAGAACGCAATCGGCTGAGCGCATGTCATCTGCTAAAATGGAAGATACATCAGGCAACAGCTGTAGATGGGCGCATAACGGAGTAAAATAGGGGCACTCAAGTAAAAGGTGTCTCACCGTCCACAGTTAAGACCAGTCTGGACAAAGCGGGGGAGGATCACCAATTAAAAGATGTCGATGGCTAAAAAGGCAGTGCCCTATCCGGAGTCTAGTTAAAATTACCTCCTCCAGACAATGAGTGTGGGAGGAAGAGGTCCAAGCACAAGGAAGAGCTTTCATGTCCCGCAATTTATTATTGGGAAGTGTAGACCAATGTGCGTGCCATAAAAGAGCAACACAACGACATAAAACACTCAGTAGATTGGCGAAGGGAACCATGCGAACAGCAGGCTGAAGAAGAGAGACTACAGCCTTGGGCATTATATTGGCCGCCTCATTTCCACGGATACTGTGTCCAGGGATTCAGAGGAATGCCACAGAGATGCCCCCCAAATGAAGCAAGTGGGGGCAGTCCTGAATCCTGTGGACCATAGGGTGGACAGGGTAGAGCACTTGGAGACTGAGGAGAGAGCTGAGTGAATCTGAGCATATAATATACCGTATCCACTGATGGCGACGGATGTATTGGACAGCCTGGAGAACAGCATAAAGCTCCGCAGTAAAAACCGAACACTGGTCGGGAAGCCAAAATCAATTAGGGGTGTCGCCAACAATATAGGCACTCCCAACACCAAATGTTTTTGAGCCGTCAATGTCAATAAATGTGGCATCCTTCATTTGTGCGCATAGGGCAGCAAATGCCTGACGATAAACGAGAGAAGGGGTACCATCCTTGGGAAACTGACAAAGATCATGGAGCAGGCAGAAAGTTTTAGGAAAGTGGAAGGAAAGAGAACGTAGCAGTTGATGGAAGTGGACTCCCAGTGGTAGCAGAGAGGAAGCGTGGCCTGCATACCCTAAATCCAGGAAGGCGTCGAAAAAAAGGTCATGGGCCGGATTAGCAGGCATGGAAGACAGATGGCTAGCATAACCACTCAGAAGGACAGCTCGCCGATTGGACAGCAGAGATTCAGCAGTCTCAGCATAAAGGCTTTCCACAGGACTGGTGTAAAAAGTTACAGATGCTAAACACAATCCACAGTGGTGGACAGAGTCAAGACGCCAAAGAGGAGAGGAGTAAACTATGCATCCATAGTCCAATTTCGAGCGCACTAAGATGCGATAGAGGCAGAGAAAGACCACTCGGTCTGCTCCCCAAGAGGTACCATTCAGGACACAGAGGGTGTTGAGGGATCCCAGACAGCGAACCAAACGATAGGAAACGTGGGAGGACCAGCACAGTTTTCTGTCAAACATAACACCCAAGAATTTTGCGACGTCCGTGAATGGAAGGTTGACAGGGTCTAGATGTAGGGAAGACGGAAGAAACTCCATACTATGCCAAAAATTGACACAAACGGTCTTACTGGGAGAAAAGTGGAAGCCGGTTTTGATGCTCCAAGAGTGGAGGCGATCGAAACATCCTTGAAGGCAACGTTCAAGAAAGCTGGTCTGTTGAGATCTGTAGTAGATTGCAAAATCATCCACAAAGAGGGAGCCTGAGACATCGCAAAGAAGACAATTCATAATCGGATTTATGGCAATGGCAAACAGTACAACACTTAGCACAGAGCCCTGGTGTACCCCGTTTTCTTGGGAGAAAGTATGGGAGAGAGTAGTGTTCACCCGCACTTTAAACGTGCGCTCTGCCATAAATTAATGAAAAAAAGGGGCAGCCAACCTCGACAACCCCAAGAGAACAGTGTGTGGAGGATGCCTGTCCTCCAACAGATATTGTAAGCTCTCTCCAGATCAAAAAATATTGCTACTGTTTGGCGTTTCCTTAGAAAATTGTTGATGATATAAGTAGAGAGAGAAACAAGATGGTCAACTGTAGAACGATGCTTTCAGAAACTGCAACGGGCAGGTGTTAAAAGGCTTCGGGACTCCAGCCACCAGGTTAAACAGCAATTCACCATACGCTCCAAAACCTTACATACACTACTTGAGAGAGAAATGGGGTGATAGCTAGATGGGAGATGTTTGTCCTTTCCAGGTTTCAGAACAGGAACGACGATAGCTTCCCGCCATCTTCTGGGAAAAGTACTGTCCATCCAAATTCGATTATAAAGGCGAAGGAGGTAGCGCAGACTATGGTATGATAAATGCAGCAACATTTGGATGTGGATACCATCTGGAAGAGCGAGAAGAAGAGAGTGCGTGTTGGAGTTCCCGCATGGAGACAACAGTATTATAGCTTTCGCTATGTGGAGAGGAGAAAGCAAGAGGTTGCACTACCGCTGCATGTTTCTTTGGGAGAAAGGCTGGCAGGTAATTTGAAGAGCTCGACATCTCAGCAAAGTGTTGACCCAATGAGTTCAAAATTGCAACGGTGTCCACTAAGGTATCAAAGAGCCCAGAGATCGGGGAGAAACCAGGCGCACCAGATAACCGTCGAATTCGACTCCGAACTTCGGAGGAGGGAGTGAAGGTGTTAAAAGAGCAAGTAAAGAAGTCCCAGCTTGTCTTCTTGCTATTGCAGATGATGTGACTGCATCGCGCACGTAACTGCTTATAGCGGATACAGTTGGCCAAAGTAGGATGGTGGCAGAAAACGCGAAGAGTGCGTCACCGCTCGCGTACTGCATAAGGGCACTCTTTGTTCCATCAAGGATCTGGGGGGCGCCGGGGGAAATCAGAGGTGCGAGGTATTGAATGTTCCACGGCTGTAAGAATAACTTCTGTAATATGAGTGACCTGATCGTCAATGCTAGGAAAGTGACGGTCATCGAATGTCGCTAGAGACAAGAAAAGTGTCCAATTGGCTTAGGCAAACTTCCAGCATCTCGGGGAAATGCTCACTTGAGTGTGTGTCAGCATGAGCGAACCACTCAAAGCAGCAAGCTAGCTGAACAGTACCAACCGAAAGGTCCAAATGAGAGAAATTTGTCATGGAGGCAGACAAAAATGTAGGGTCCCCAGTGTTGAGGCAAACAAGATCCGCTTGTTGGAAGACATCAGTCAATAGGGAGCCTCGCGTACAAGGATGTGGAGATCCCCAAAGCGGGTGGTGGGCATTGAAGTCCCCAACCAGCAAATAGGGGGGCGGAAGCTGACCAAGAGATGAAGGAGATCAGCGCTTGCCATCATTGTGGACGATTGAATGTATACAGTACAAAGAGAGAAGGTGTATCCAGAAAGGGAATGACGGACAGCAACAGCTTGGAAGGAACTGTTTAAGGGGATTGGGTGATAATGGACAGTATCATGGAGAAGAATCATGAGTCCTCCATGTGCTGGAGAGCCATCAACAGAGGGGAGATCAAACCAGACTGAATGAAAATGAGGGAATACAAAGCGATTGTGGTGACACAGGTTTGTTTCCTGAAGACAGAAGACGACTGGCGAGTAGGATCATAAGAGGATCGAGAATTCATCCCGATTGGCTCTAATGCTGCAGATATTCCAATGGATAATGGACATAGGGTGGACAGAAAAGGGAAGAATCTTAACACTGTTGCTCTCAACTCAACGACTGCTGAGAGCCGGTGGCCGACAGCGTGGAATGGTATTCAGCCGGAGATTCTGATCCATAGGTTGTTCGGGAGCAGTTCCTGCCATCAGCAATCGGCTGGTTGATCGGCCACCAACAGTGCGCCTTGGTGACACGGAAGATGGCTGAGGGCGGTTACTGCCAGGTGGCGCTGTAGATGAGACACGCTGTGGCGGAGAAGGAGAGGAACTGGGTTTCTTATGAGCCTTCTTGGAAACAGGACACTGAGATGGAGAAACTGATTGTTGTGAAGTCGGGGTATGTAAAAAATCTTTGCGAGTAGGGTCTTTTTTGGAAGTCCGGGTGTCTGATTTTGGGGCAATTGCGATTTAGCAGAAGCCGATGAAGGGTGAGCCGCAGAGTGAGCAGGTGATAGTGGGGAGGCTGAACGGGCGATCTTTGCGCTGGCCGATTTGACGACCCTGGCACTAAAGGTGATATCACAAGTCTGCGTGGCTGCCTCCTTAGTAGGCGGAGGAGATGCAAGGACAGTGCTATATTTTCCTGTGGGAGGCACAGTCGGCTTTTGACTGGCGAATAACTTACAAGCAGCAAATGTTGACACCTTTTCCTTCACTCTGATTTCCTGAATAAGCCATTCATCTTTGAAAATCTCTAGAGAAAGCAGCGTGGTCATAGTTCATGCAACGAAGGGATGGAGGTGGTCAAGCACCTTCATGGGCATCCTTGCCACAAGTAACACATTTGACTGGATTGGAACACGACTGGCTGGTATGATTGAACCGCCGACAGCGATAGCAACGTGTAGGGTTGGGGATGTAAGGGCGAACTGAAATTATCTCATAGCCCGTTTTTATGTTCAATGGAAGTTGAACTCTGTCAAATGTCAAGAAGATAGTACAAGTTGGAACCAAGTCCTTGTCAACACTTTTCATGACGTGATGAACAGCCGTTACGCCCTGGTCAGACAGGTAGTTTTGAATTTCCTCATCGGACAATCCGTCGAGGGAGCTTGTATAAACCACCCCACCTGATGAAACTAAAGTGTGGTGCGCTTCCAGCCGGACAGGGAAGGTGTGTAGCAGTGAAGTTCGCAGCAATTTTTGTGCCTGGAGGGCACTGACTGCTTCTAACAACAAGGTGCCATTTCGTAATCGGGAACAAGACTTTACAGGACCTGCAACTGTGTCAACACCTTTCTGAATAATGAAAGGGTTGACTGTGGAGAAGTTTTGACCTTCGTCCGACCGAGAAACAACAAGGAACTGTGGCACTGATGGAAGAATTGTCCTTGGCTGAGACTCATTTAACTTTCACTTGTGAGCAGACATAGTAGATGATGAGGAAACCATTGCGGAAGTATCCCCCATGATTACCGGCGTCTCCGATGGCGTGCTCCTTCCTTGTAGGGGCCCTCTCTGAGGGCACTCCAGCCTTAGGTGATTGTTCACACCTCCCGAGAAACGGACGAAGGGACCAATCGGCACTTTCGGAAGGTACCAGCTCAGGTAATCACCTCTCCCTGGGACTAGCCGTTACCAGGGGGTATGTATGTGTGCTACCTGTCTACCTGGGGCGGGGAATTACACGTTACCCCGTCACCAGCTACGCGCAGGAATGCGTGGGTCGGCCTTCAGACATGCACAGAGAGGAAAAACGAGAAAGGGAGGAACAAAGAAAAGGAAAGAAGAGAGGTCTCAAATGCCGCAGCGGAGAAGAGGGTAAAGAGAAGAGCACAAAGCAACTACAGAGACTTTCCAGCATAGAAAGTAAAGAAGAGAGACTGTCTTACAGTTACAAGCGTCCGTCTCTGGACGTAGGCACAAAACATACTTCCAGAGGGCGAGAAGGGGAAGGGACAAGGCGGAGGTGAGGGTGTGGGGGAGGATAGGGGATGGGGAAGGAAGTGGAAAAGGAAGGTATGCAGCCCGGAAAGGAAAGAGGGCCGCACTAGCTCGGGGTCCCGTGCTCGCCACGCACATATCCCAAAAGAGTTGTGGAGCCCCTAGGGGCGACGCTGTGCCTGTTGGCATTCTAGTTCCTGCACGCTCTCCCAGACAGCACTTCTCTCTTTCCCCACCAAAACACTGCTATCCCTTCCCCTTCGCTTCTGCTACAAATTGCAGCTTGCATTCCATTCTGGACCCAGCTGCTGGAGCTAATGATCATGTGTGCATGAGATGAGCTTGCTTGTGTGAATGAATGATGTATATTTCTCTTTGATGAACAATGTGAGGAAGCTGAAGAGAAGGTTATGAGATTACACAGGAAATTGCTACAAGCAAACAGGAATCCTCAAACATAATTTACTTATCAGCACACGCAAAAGCAAGTTCCTATAACAAGCTATACAAAAAAGAAACAGTATCCAAATCAGACTTAATCTATTAAAAATCAATATAATAGCATTCAGAAAATGTATGGCACAGTTCACAAAATTAAAGGGTGTTTTGATTACAAATCTCAGGTGATTAAGGATAAGGATGGCAATATGGTTTTTGAAAAATGCAGAATTTTATCAACAGGCAATAAATATTTTGACAATCTACTGAATTATTCTGACCCAAATCACCAATTACAAATTCCACCAGCAGCCCTAACGAAGACCAGATTCCAGCATTAACATATGAAGTAGTGCTCGGAAGTATCAGAAACATAAAAAATGGAAAGGTACCCGAGAGTGACGAAATTCAAGCTGAAATACTAAAATATGAAGAAGTGAAGCATAGATGTTTGTTTCACCCAGTACAGCTAATCCGGAAAAAAGAGAATTTAAAAACACAAAGGAAAGAACCATTAATATTCCTAAAACATACGAAAGGAGATAGGGGAAGACTTCAGAAACCCTAAGGGAAAATCATTACCTAACGTAGCATTTAAAATTTTATCCTGCTTATTGGTAAACTGCATGAAAACATATGCAGGAAATATAGACAGGGATTATCAAAATGGCTTTACACAGTCAACACATTTGTACAACTCAATTCACAGGCAAAGCCTGTGGAATGTAGTGATGGACTTGGGATTTCCAATTCAACTTGTAAACCTCTGCAAAATATGCATTGATGATAATATAGGCATGGTTTTGCTAAATTGAATAAAATCTGACCACTTTAATAATAAAACTGTGCTCTGTCCCCTTCTATCTGTAATGTTCATTGGAGAATTTTTAAAAACTATTACCTACTAGGATCCCCCCACAGAAATAAAACGAAGGTTTTGGCATATGCAGATGATACAGAAAAAGAGAAATGGAGATTAGACAGTTATTTGTGGAGCTTTTAGAAGAAGCTTCCAAGTTTGCCCTAAAGACAAACAAACAGAAAACAAAATATATGACAGTTAAAAGATGTAGAGATGAACAAGACCACCAATCACACAAATAATTAGAAAGCATAAACTCAAACATGTTGTACAGTTCAAATTTCCACAAGCAATGATACACGAACAACATCAGAAACAATTAGCAGTGAAAATGATACTACAAAATGCTAACAGGCCTACTGTTCTACTTAAAAACTTCTAATGTCTAGACTACTGACAAGTAAAACTAAAACAAAGCTATATAACACAATCATCAGACCAATCCTAACCTATGGAGCAGAAACAGAGTTTAACGAAAAGAGAACACCAATTACACCAGTATTTGAAAACAAAAAGTACAAGAAAATCTTTGGTCCTTGTTATGATGATGGACTGCAAAGCTCAAAAAGACGACGCACACATCATCACAATAAGCAACAACAATGAGAATAATAAATTCTAGAAGACTCCAGTGGACAGGGCATCTGATCAGAAAGAAATAGGATCAAGCAGTTTCAAGAATATTCATGGAGAAATCATTTTGTAAGAGACCAAAGCAGAGACCCAGGAATACATGGGAAAATGAAATTAAAACAGTATGTGACAGGTTGGGCATAAATACTTGGCAGGATGTAGCGCAAGATAGAAGAATTTTGAGGCAAAATGTGAAGTAAGCAAATAAGCTTCAATTGCTTTAGAAGCCACGAAAAGGAAGAATAAAAGTCAGCATTGGCACTTATCACAAATTGTCACAACATCGGATATGTTCACAAAAACAAGTATGGTAAGTTTTTTGAGACCAAAGGTAGTTCACAACCAGACTGGGAAAAGTCACGCCTCTGAATTAAAAGGCACAATAGCTTAGCTAGATTTGCATGAACAAGATTACAGCTAAGAGTCATTTTAAAAATAATAACATCAATCCTGTTATAAGAATTATATCCAGTGTCCTTTGCAGAACATGCCACAGCTACCACTTGGAAAACTAGGTATTGTGATAATTCCCCCACGATATAAATATTAACCAATCTTTTTTGTTATCAATACTTTTTCTCGAAAATTTACGGTTTTCATACTAGGTCCAAATACAATGTCTATGATGGGTTTAATGTTAGTACGGATAGGAATCTGATGAATACATAGGTGCCCAACTTATCACCAAATCACACTTAACGTCTTGAGCCTAAAACAGTTATATAAAAAAAAAAAATTCATTTGGCAATTCTTACTCCATTGAAGATAACTTTCCCTTTGGAAGGTTAGTGTAGGTAGTCACAATCAAAATGAGAAACGAATTTCTTTTACACACACACACACACACACACACACACACACACACACACACACACAAGTGGGAATGTGTAGAGAGATTTGAAAAGATTGAAGTATCAGAAAAGTGTATCATCACCTAAATTCATGGCATGCATAAAGTTTCTCTTCCACTGTATCGAAGAAAACACTAGGTTGCCATCACACATAACATTGTTTACAACTGGAAGGAGGAGTTATTCGAAACGCACCCACAAACGTTTCAGTTGTCTTTAGATAGTTCATAGTTAGCATATATTATCGTTCAAGTACACATTGAATGTTACACACAGAATGTCAACCTAGCGCAATACAGTTCGTAATTTTGCTGCACGCGCGATATAATACCTGAGCAACCCTCGTTTTTCTTCCATTTCGATCTTCCTTGATTATCAGCTTTCCTCTACCAAAGGCGTTCAAAGAAGGATACGTTACATTACTTCTTCCAAGTCCTGACAGTGTATCGAGGTCCCTGAAGACGTCAAATTCGTTTGTCCAGGTAGACATTTCCTCACACAAAAACTTCGAAACGTTGTACTATCTTGTTGACAGTATTCGCATGCAACTGCATGAAAAACACAACATTTATGTCGTCACAAATATAGCACACAGTTGCGCAAAACACACAAGCAGACGATGTCATGCAACAAAACCGTCTGCGGTCTGCGCATGTTCTAGCTTGAATCCAGCTGCTCCACCATCGTCGAACTATCGATACTTTTGATAGACAGGACAGCCGAATGTAAATCGATTATTCCATGATTTTTTTTTCTAAATTGTATTTGGGCTTTAGGAGCTGCTGCACCATTGAACAATACAATAATCAAATTCCACAAGAAAATGAGGCATTATCAAAGCATGTTAAGGTGGTTTTTACAGACGATGTATAAAGCAAGTTTCACAGTGGACGTCAACGGAACGGAAATCAGGACATCAGAGTGTGCTCATAATCGACGTCATTTCACCACAGTCTAGCATAAAATGTTAGACTGTGATTTCATGTCGTCATTTCACATCACATCATAATTCGCCATTTCACAGCATAGGAGAATATTTTGACGTCACGTGACTCAACTTTCAGTCGACGTGACGTTGTCCACGGTGCGAATTGAATTACGCCCATTACCGAACGGTGAAAATGAGGTCATGGCATACCATGCGTGACATAAAAAGTCGCAGTATAGTGTCGGGATTGAGAAGCTAAAGGCCAATTCACTCTGGCTGTCACGTCCACGTTTACATCTGCATCTAAACTCTATGGAACACTCTGAAATGCCCACTGCATCAATTATTTGAGCTGTTTACCGTTCCACTCACTTATGGACTGCAGGAAGAATGATTGTTTAAACGCATCTGTGCGTTAGGTAATTAATCTAACCTTGTCCTCACGATCCCGACGGAAGCAATAAGTATGGGATTGTATTATATTCCTAGAGTCAACATTAACAGACGAATCTTGAAAAAAAAATCATAACAGGCCATGGCATCTTTGCTCCAGATGCCAAAACCTATTTACTTCGAGTAAGCTATTAACACAGCATCTGCTGGGTTCCTCTATGCAGTACCCAGTACACGTAGAGATGTTCATAAGATGAATAAGGTCTTAAAGCTCAAGAATTTTCGGCGCAAGGACTTTGAGTGCCTTCTCCATCCTGAGGTGGGCTGTGAAGGTGACCCCACTACCTCATAAAATGACACCTTCTGCAGCAATTTATCAAGCTGAAACTTCCTGGCAGATTAAAACTTTGTACCGGACTGAGACTCGAACTCGGGACCTTTGCCTTTTGCAAGCCAGTACTCTACCATCTGAGCCACCCAAGCACGACTCACGCCCCGTCCACACAGCTTTATTTCCGTCAGTACCTCGTCTCCTACCTTCCAAACTTCACAGAAGCTCTCCTGCGAAAATTGCAGAACTAGCACACCTGGAAGAAAGGATATTACAGAGACATGGCTTTGCCACAGCCTGGGGGATGTTTCTAGAATGAAATTTTCTTTCTGCAGTGGTGTGTGCTGATATGAAACTTCCTGGCAGATCAAAACTGTGTGCCAGGAAATTTTCATCTATTTCTGAAAAACTTGGACTCCTTGTTGTGCTATCTGTCAGACAGGGGGAAGCAAATTATTATTTGTGGGGACTTCAATGTAGATTCTCTGAAAGAGGGTAATAGGAAAAATGACCTTGAAGTATTACTCGGTTCTTTCAATTTGACACCCGTTATTGATTTTCCTACTCGGGTGGTAAAGGATAGCAGCTCACTGATAGATAACTTCTTTATAGACCAAAATAAGTTTAACCAGACAAATGCTCAGCTTGTTGAGAATGGTCTTTCTGATCATGGTGCACAGCTAGTTACAATATATGACATAGCTCCATTCAGCAATACTAAACAGTCCTCCAAAGTAGTACGTTCAGTCAACGATTTAACAATTGCAAATTTCAAGGAAAGCCTACAGCAGTTAGACTGGGATGAGGTGTACCGTGAACCTGATGCCAATTTAAAATATAATTTATTTCATGACATTTTTGTAAATGCATTTGAAAACTGCTTCCCCAAGAAAATAGTTAAATATACTCGTAAGAAACCTTGTAACAAACCATGGCTTACTAAGGGTATAAAAATATCTTGTAACCGGAAAAGGGAAATGTATCTGACAGCAAGAAAGAGTAGTGACCCAGAAACTATCAAAAATTATAAAAACTACTGTGTTATATTAAGAAAAGTTATTAAAAAATCCAGGAGTATGTGTATCATGTCTGAAATCAGCAACTCTGATAATAAAATTAAAACAATTTGGAATATTATTAAAAGAGAAACAGGTCAACCAAGAGCAGAGGAAGACAGTATTACCATCAAATTGAATGAAAACTTTACGAACAAAAAGTCAGAAGTTGAAAATATTTTTAATAATTATTTTATAAATGTTGTGGATATAGTAGGATCCAGGTGTTCATTAGAAGATGCTAGGCTGTTAATGGGAGAGGCCATACCTATGCAATTTGATACAATTGAAATCTCACCCACTTCTCCCTCTGAAATTAGGAAAATAATAAACTTGCTTAAAAGCAAAAACTCACATGGAATTGATGGCATTTCCAGCAAAATACTAAAAGCTTGTTCTCAACAGATAAGTAAGATTCTCAGCCACCTGTGTAATAGCTCTCTGGAACAGGGCATTTTCCCTGATAGACTGAAATATGCTATTGTTATACCTTCGCATAAAAAGGGGGATAGATCTGATGACAACAATTACCGTCCAATCTCCCTTCTAACAGCTTTATCCAAACTTTTTGAGAAAGTAATGTATTCAAGAGTAGCTTCACATATCTGTAAAAATGAAGTACTAACAAAATGTCAGTTTGGTTTCCAGAAAGGTTTTTCAACAGAAAATGCCATATTTGCTTTCACCAGTCAAATTTTGAATGATCTGAATAACCGAACACCACCCATTGGGATTTTTTGTGATCTCTCAAAGGCTTTTGATTGTGTAAATCATGAAATTCCGCTAGACAAGCTCAAGTATTGTGGCATGAGTGGGACAGTGCACAAATGGTTTAATTCGTACCTAACTGGAAGAGTGCAGAAAGTAGAAATAAGTAGTTCTCGTAACATGCAAAGATCAGCACATTCCTCAAACTGGGGAACTATCAAGACTGGGGTTCCACAAGGGTCAGTCTTGGGTCCTTTGTTGTTCTTATTATATATTAATGACTTGCCATTCTATATTCATGAAGAGGCAAAGTTAGTTCTCTTTGCTGATGATACAAGTATAGTAATCACACCTGACAAACAAGAATTAACTGATGAAATTGTCAATACTGTCTTTCAGAAAATTACTAAGTGGTTCCTTGTAAACGGACTCTCACTGAATTTTGATAAGACACAGTACATACAGTTCCGTACAGTGAATGGTATGACGCCATTAATAAATATAGACCTTAATCAGAAGCATATAGCTAAGGTAGAATATTGCAAATTTTTAGGTGTGTCCATTGATGAGAGATTAAATTGGAAGAAACACATTGATGATCTGCTGAAACGTTTGAGTTCAGCTACTTATGCAATAAGGGTCATTGCAAATTTTGGTGATAAACATCTTAGTAAATTAGCTTACTACGCCTATTTTCACTCATTGCTTTCATATGGCATCATATTTTGGGGTAATTCATCACTGAGGAATAAAGTATTTGTTGCACAAAAGCGTGTAATCAGAATAATAGCTGGAGTCCACCCAAGATCATCCTGCAGACATTTATTTAAGGATCTAGGGATATTCACAGTAGCTTCTCAGTATATATACTCTCTTATGAAATTTGTTATTAACAACCAAACCCAATTAAAAAGTAATAGCAGTGTGCATAACTACAATACTAGGAGAAAGGATGATCTTCACTATTCAAGATTAAATCTAACTTTGGCACAGAAAGGGGTGAATTATACTGGCACTAAAGTCTTTGGTCACTTGCCAAATAGTATCAAAAATCTGACAGATAACCAACAAGTATTTAAGAAGAAATTAAAAGAATTTCTGAATGACAACTCCTTCTACTCCATAGAGGAATTTTTAGACATAAATTAAGAAAACAAATTAAAAAAATAAAAATAAAAAATAAAGAAAAACAAAAAACACAATAAAATAAAGTTGTTATATTAACTTAAGTATGTTGTTAAATTAACCTAATTATGTCATGTATTGGAAAATTCGACTCGTTCCACATCATTACGAAATATCGTATTCATGATCCATGGAACTAGTATTAATCTAATCTAATCTAATCTAATCTAAAGTTAAAAATCTATCGATCGCGAAGTATGCACCGCCCGCCGTCCCATGTCCACTGTACCACACAGGACGATACTGCACATGCTCCCAGGAGTCGGGATGCACTGGCGGCCCCTGCGAAGTGACGACGCGGCCGTCAGCTGCCGAGCCACGCACAGGTGTCAGTTCGCGTCCCGAAGGCATGAGGCGGCAGCATCCCTTTCTTACTTGACACCTGAGAAATTCCTGTCGAAATACGTGTTCAGCTAGGCACTGTTGCCAGCGCGATGACACATGTCCTTTGTACCTGTGGACCGGCGAGATGCTCGCATAGCGGACCACCCTCAGCGAACTCTTCGAAAGCGCCCCTGCTCCGACGCCATGACCCACTGACAGACAGATGATTACAGGGGCGCGAGGCTCCCAGGCCGCTGCCGACGGCAGCCAGCAGGTGAAAGTCGCGTCTGTTTGCAGGTATACACTTAGAGTTCTTCGAGTGTTACACTGACATCAAATGTCTATTTAAATAAAACCCAAGTCACCCTCTGGGCCTCGCTTGCGTGTTTAGCGTTGCTGGCGCGACACCTCTCTAACTGTGGATACTGACGCACTATAGAAATCTCTTCCAATGTTTCCCAGAATAGCGCAGGGTGCATTGTTCCTTGCGATCCTAACACGACATGTGAGCTGCATCTAGCCGTGCACGCGTGTTTACCTGCCCAGTGTGGCTGACACATCGCCGTGAAATGTTCGGGTAGTAGCTCACCATCTGAAAGGTTCTCAATGTTATACAGACGTCACATGGCTATGTAAGTAACAGCCAAGTCGACCTCTAGGAAAATGTCGCAGAAATAGTTAACGATCGCTTTTGTAGGATCTTTCGTGATGTCTCAGTTTGCCTGCGTGGAAATTCTTGTTCTAACGGGACCTGTTTACGAAAATAGCCCAAATAACACCGAATGCATCTTCCTGATGATCCTAATGGCACAGCCCATCTCTTACTGGATTTACCTGTCAAACTTCTGCTGCTGCCAGTGTGGGACCACTGTCCGCCTTTTTCTCCTGCAGATGACACTTTCAGTGGCAAAAAATTATTTTGTACAGATCGCCATATTGCACTGACAATTAAACCCTGCAAAAAGTGGTCTGCAGATGATCAAATACATCCCACATACTCACTGTGCCGCAGTGCAGCGCCAACGGAGGAAGCTGCCACCATAAACACGACCCATGACCGCAGCCACAGAAGTGCATGTCAGCCAGAGAGAGGCCAGCCAGCCGTGGACTAACGCCCACCCCAGGAGGACCTAAGTGGTAGGAGTTCGAACGCTATCAATACTCCCAGCGCAAAAACATTCATCATATTGATTCTTTCAAATTTCCGCAGAGTAGACACGCGACACAAGGGGTCCCGAAGGCAACCCTATGCAAACTGTCTATTAGTTCAGTATTCACCCATCCAGTGGGAGCCGCAAGCCAAATGGCCATAAGCTGGAAGCTTTTTCGGACTCTCTGAACTGGTGTACACAGATCGGCAAGCCCAATCTCGGAACAGAGGCGTCTGCTGAGATGCTGTTTCCTGCCCTGACGTGCTTGACTGCTGCTACACTTTCTACGGCCTTCCCCAGACTCACAAGTATATTGGGAACCAGGCAATATTTATCAGTGTAACTACAATTAAATAGGATTGCTGCCACAGTCTGACATCGAGCAATGTATTGGAAATGTCTCTTCTCGACGGCCATGGTTCTGGAACGAATCTCAATATCTATAGGGCACATAATTTGCCATGTAAAAAGAAATCCTTCATTCCCCTTACAGCTATCGAAGTGCTGAATCTATACCTCCCTCACGATAGGACACACAGTAATTTTCTCTGTACATATTGGAACATAAGCCACAGTAACTTTACACTGCAACTTATACACATTTCACACGAATAGTGCAGTTAATGTTTATATGTGTACAGCACCCGAAAAAAATATATCATGCCCACATTCACACCAGCTACATGTTTCCCTTCTCTTCAGTTCTAGTAAATTATTTGACGTTACGTTTTCCAGTCAGCTCTTCCGGAAGGTACTGCATCCTGTCAAGACACTCTCAAACAAGTGTTATAAAACACAGACGTCCTGCACTATGTGATAATCAACAACACCCCTTGGTCAAAAGGGTTGGAAAGATATCTCTGATACAGGTTGGTGTACTGTAATCAACATCATTGTCGATTATACGACAAGGAAAACGCGAGGATAGGCTTCATGTGTGCCAACGATAGGACGTTTTTTTTTCAACTGTATTGCCCGTCATGTTTGCAAACTACAGCAGGTACAGTTGAGCCCTTGCACTGCTATATTGTGCAGCCGTTTACGAAATGAATCTCTCATGCCTTACATTCTGATATATTCCTCAATGCGTTCAAATTACAATTCACCACATTAAGTGTATCCTTCCCTTACGGTTAGACATATGTAATTTTCTTTTTTGCGTGAATAGTAGGTTGATTACGTCCCATAAACGTCTGGTGACATGTCGGAACATAAGCCACAGTCCCTTTACATAGTTCTTCTACATACGTAGATGATGTCAGTCATTTCACGTTATTGATATTAGATTGCACAGTCATAATAAGGGTCAGAGTTGGGCAGTTGATTGGTAATTTTACTTAGGAAATGTAAACTTTGTAATATAAAGGTCTTTTTATCTACAATATATATATATATATATATATATATATATATATATATATATATATATTGTAGATAAAAAGACCTTTATATATATATATATATATACACTCCTGGAAATTGAAATAAGAACACCGTGAATTCATTGTCCCAGGAAGGGGAAACTTTATTGACACATTCCTGGGGTCAGATACATCACATGATCACACTGACAGAACCACAGGCACATAGACACAGGCAACAGAGCATGCACAATGTCGGCACTAGTACAGTGTATATCCACCTTTCGCAGCAATGCAGGCTGCTATTCTCCCATGGAGACGATCGTAGAGATGCTGGATGTAGTCCTGTGGAACGGCTTGCCATGCCATTTCCACCTGGCGCCTCAGTTGGACCAGCGTTCGTGCTGGACGTGCAGACCGCGTGAGACGACGCTTCATCCAGTCCCAAACATGCTCAATGGGGGACAGATCCGGAGATCTTGCTGGCCAGGGTAGTTGACTTACACCTTCTAGAGCACGTTGGGTGGCACGGGATACATGCGGACGTGCATTGTCCTGTTGGAACAGCAAGTTCCCTTGCCGGTCTAGGAATGGTAGAACGATGGGTTCGATGACGGTTTGGATGTACCGTGCACTATTCAGTGTCCCCTCGACGATAACCAGTGGTGTACGGCCAGTGTAGGAGATCGCTCCCCACACCATGATGCCGGGTGTTGGCCCTGTGTGCCTCGGTCGTATGCAGTCCTGATTGTGGCGCTCACCTGCACGGCGCCAAACACGCATACGACCATCATTGGCACCAAGGCAGAAGCGACTCTCATCGCTGAAGACGACACGTCTCCATTCGTCCCTCCATTCACGCCTGTCGCGACACCACTGGAGGCGGGCTGCACGATGTTGGGGCGTGAGCGGAAGACGGCCTAACGGTGTGCGGGACCGTAGCCCAGCTTCATGGAGACGGTTGCGAATGGTCCTCGCCGATACCCCAGGAGCAACAGTGTCCCTAATTTGCTGGGAAGTGGCGGTGCGGTCCCCTACGGCACTGCGTAGGATCCTACGGTCTTGGCGTGCATCCGTGCGTCGCTGCGGTCCGGTCCCAGGTCGACGGGCACGTGCACCTTCCGCCGACCACTGGCGACAACATCGATGTACTGTGGAGACCTCACGCCCCACGTGTTGAGCAATTCGGCGGTACGTCCACCCGGCCTCCCGCATGCCCACTATACGCCCTCGCTCAAAGTCCGTCAACTGCACATACGGTTCACGTCCACGCTGTCGCGGCATGCTACCAGTGTTAAAGACTGCGATGGAGCTCCGTATGCCACGGCAAACTGGCTGACACTGACGGCGGCGGTGCACAAATGCTGCGCAGCTAGCGCCATTCGACGGCCAACACCGCGGTTCCTGGTGTGTCCGCTGTGCCGTGCGTGTGATCATTGCTTGTACAGCCCTCTCGCAGTGTCCGGAGCAAGTATGGTGGGTCTGACACACCGGTGTCAATGTGTTCTTTTTTCCATTTCCAGGAGTGTATATAGCTCACAGTCCATCAGAATTGTTATTGTAAGAAACCTTTGCTATTGGGGACTGTTGAAATCAGTTTCTAAGCATGCACAGTGTGGTGTCACCGCCAGACACCACACTTGCTAGGTGGTAGCCTTTAAATCGGCCGCGGTCCGTTAGTATACGTCGGACCCGCGTGTCGCCACTATCAGTGATTGCAGACCGAGCGCCGCCACACGGCAGGTCTAGAGACACTTCCTAGCACTCGTCCCAGTAATACAGCCGACTTTGTTAGCGATGGTTCACTGAAAAATTACGCTCTCATTTGCCGAGACGATAGTTAGCATAGCCTTCAGCTACGTCATTTGCTACGACCTAGCAAGGCGCAATTATCATTTGCTGTTTATCTTGTGATGCCTGTACCGTCAGACCGATGTTCACCAATTATGGATTAAAGTTAAGTATTCCAGAAGCTCCGTACTTTTTTTACTAGACTCAATTCCTTTAACTGTTCCAGACCTCACGCCAGCCTGCGTGAGCTTAAACGCGTGCCTTTCGGCTATCTCCTAGTGGCTTGGCTGTCTTCCCAAGTCACAACACACAGTCCATCAGAATTATTGTAAAAACTATGCTAATGGTTCTGTGGAATTAAGTTTTATTAAAGAAAGTATGTCCTCATTAGCTTTTAGTGTAGATTTATAAAAAAAATTTCTGGCCATTGTTTACTGTTGAAGCGTGTAAGTTAAAAGTATTTCTGCATTGGAATAGCAGAGTCAATTCAAACCTCAAGAATACTATATTGTACCTAAAAAACTGCATTGTACCTCAATAATTATATTGTACCTCAAGAATTGTATTGTATTTGTGTGAACTGAATAAACCAATAAAAAAATTCTTCACCATACGTCTTTGTTGTTGTTATTTACAAAAAGCCCCTTCCCTTATTGCATTTTGTATGTATATGTATATGTATAGAAAGGCTGTCCAGCTGACAAATGACATTAGTTTTTCTGAAGATGAGTGCTATTCAGGAGGTGAATTTTAAGATGGAAGATAACAAAATATATGGAATGGTTACATGAAATTACGCATACCGTGCAGCACAAATTCGTTTATGGGAGCAGGAGGCACGTAATCAGACATGTCTAAAATTATATCTCCGGTGCTTGAAGAACACCACAGATATAGCATGTGGCTAAAACTGTACACTGTCAAAGTGGGAATAGGGTGGGAAAAAAATAACTCGGAGGTTGTGAGGCAAAAATTAATTTATTTCTCAGCCAACTAAAAAAGTAGTTTTACGATTTCATAAGCAGACACAGAAGCACTATTTTCACATATCTTCTTCTTCTTGAGTCGATGGAGAGAAGGACACCCGTAGAATTTCAGGTCTTGAATGGCAGCTAATTTAAAGATTCGATGCATCCATGAGATCTTCTCCTTCCCCTTCACATAGATGCTGTCATCCGTGTAGTCGAATAATTGAAGCGACGTCACCATATCTTTATAGCATATGCTGGGATCATCCCAGTGAATTCCATGATAGAAATGTGGTAACCACTTTGCACTCTTCTGTGTCTTAGCACACTTCACATACTTCAAAGACTTCAGTGATGCAATGTTTGCTTAGAATGTTTCTAGCATTTCTGCATCTTCTTTGTACACCATATCTTTAAATGTTATCTGTCAGCGCTCATCATTATAGAAACCACGAAGTAAAGAAATAGGTCATTAAAAAAGTAATAGCATTTTACTTGGCTACAGAACAGACATTATTATTATTGATGTATTCAGCTGTGCACCCAATACAATATATCTTAACTGATAGTGGCTCATCAGTGTGGCATCACGCATTCGAGACATAAGTAGTGGAACAAAGCAGGGCCACCCCACTCTCCATCCATTGTTGCCAGATGTTTCAAACAACGACACTGGGTCACAGGGAGCGTCTCTTGCGACTTACAGTATAGTTTGTGGGATACCGTCATCCTCCTACAGTATAAGTGATGAGTCTTTAAATTGGTCTGTGCAGTTGATCAATAACTATATATTTAATAGGATCGTCACGCATTACCGTTTCTGGTCTGGTCCCGCTTGCTTGCTTGCTTTTCTACACCCATCTCCAGACTCTGGGATTGCAAGAACACATTAATTTTCGCATGGTTGCCATAATATTATACCATTTTCGCTGTACTTCTCGATATCAGGCAGTATCCTACCAATCGCCCGCGCAACATAATTCCGAAGATATAGACCCGAAATTATTTCTGTACAGACCCTAAACATTAGCGAGGTGGAGTGTGCTGTAAATCACTGAGTAACTAGAAACTTATCCCGTCTGCGAAGACCTTTATATGAGAACTCGAAAAAAATAGATGAAACTGATATTTCCACTAGCGAATAACGATGTCGGTGATGTAACAGATTCCAAATCATCCCTATAATTTACAAAGTCAACTAAGGTGTTTCTCATGTCTAGAGAGAACCAGAAAACGTGTCTTCCACACATCTTTCACCTGCTAGATGCACACACCACAACCGATGTTCCCTCAACTAAATAAAGGCGCGAAATGCGTAGAAGCAGTCAACCGGACAATTTACACGGAAGGGAATAACGGTCCAGCGCGAACACACGTCCTTATTGAATCTTTTCAAAATTTCCGCGCAACCACGAAAGCTATCCAACACGTACTAAGTATTAGTTCGGTATTCGACTGTCTAGAGGACAACACGGTTAAGTCAGCTACATTCCTACTCTCCAACAGGCCTCTGCATTTGGACAGCTCCTACAGTTAATGGGAAACGTGAATCATTTCCGCCACAGGCCACCGGCGCTGCACGCCAAGCACGCATAGACACAATCGTTCTAGGAAAAAAACCAGTCTCCTATATATTTTATCCCTGTACTTACAGCTAAATTTTAGGATTGCAGTCTCAGTCGAACGACATTTGACAATGAGTGAAGTATCGGAAATACACGCTGCTGATGGTTGTGTCTCTGGAAATAGAAATATTAGTACCATTCTTATGACATGACGTACTATTCCCTTTGCTATCACAGTACTCCACGTCAAATCCATACCTTCCTTACAAATGGACATAGTCATTTCCTTTGCACATGTCGGAACACAAACACATACTTTATAAGCCTGATGCTCAAGGCGAACCTATCACGCACCCCCTACTACTAAGTATAATACTTCGTCAATAACCGATTGCTGGCGATACGAAATAATACTGACCTAAAATCAACCATGGGTGGACATGTCTCATAAGTTTTTCTTGCGAGTGCCTCGACCGTGTCTTAGAAAGAGAGGCGTAATCGTCTTACAAACTGCTATATGTTAAAAAACACAACCATATTACCATCACAAGTGGTCTTGGTTCTACAGGTGCACATAAGTATCCATGTTAAAAGCTATACTGGCTTTATAAATCCACATATGGCATTACCTATGAATGAAGTAGTTTTTCCAGACAAATACCGTGACACTGAATATACACTCCTGGAAATGGAAAAAAGAACACATTGACACCGGTGTGTCAGACCCACCATACTTGCTCCGGACACTGCGAGAGGGCTGTACAAGCAATGATCACACGCACGGCACAGCGGACACACGAGGAACCGCGGTGTTGGCCGTCGAATGGCGCTAGCTGCGCAGCATTTGTGCACCGCCGCCGTCAGTGTCAGCTAGTTTGCCGTGGCATACGAGGCTCCATCGCAGTCTTTAACACTGGTAGCATGCCGCGACAGCGTGGACGTGAACCGTATGTGCAGTTGACGGACTTTGAGCGAGGGCGTATAGTGGGCATGCGGGAGGCCGGGTGGACGTACCGCCGAATTGCTCAACACGTGGGGCGTGAGGTCTCCACAGTACATCGATGTTGTCGCCAGTGGTCGGCGGAAGGTGCACGTGCCCGTCGACCTGGGACCGGACCGCAGCGACGCACGGATGCACGCCAAGACCGTAGGATCCTACGCAGTGCCGTAGGGGACCGCACCGCCACTTCCCAGCAAATTAGGGACACTGTTGCTCCTGGGGTATCGGCGAGGACCATTCGCAACCGTCTCCATGAAGCTGGGCTACGGTCCCGCACACCGTTAGGCCGTCTTCCGCTCACGCCCCAACATCGTGCAGCCCGCCTCCAGTGGTGTCGCGACAGGCGTGAATGGAGGGACGAATGGAGACGTGTCGTCTTCAGCGATGAGAGTCGCTTCTGCCTTGGTGCCAATGATGGTCGTATGCGTGTTTGGCGCCGTGCAGGTGAGCGCCACAATCAGGACTGCATACGACCGAGGCACACAGGGCCAACACCCGGCATCATGGTGTGGGGAGCGATCTCCTACACTGGCCGTACACCACTGGTGATCGTCGAGGGGACACTGAATAGTGCACGGTACATCCAAACCGTCATCGAACTCATCGTTCTACCATTCCTAGACCGGCAAGGGAACTTGCTGTTCCAACAGGACAATGCACGTCCGCAAGTATCCCGTGCCACCCAATGTGCTCTAGAAGGTGTAAGTCAACTACCCTGGCCAGCAAGATCTCCGGATCTGTCCCCCATTGAGCATGTTTGGGACTGGATGAAGCGTCGTCTCACGCGGTCTGCACGTCCAGCACGAACGCTGGTCCAACTGAGGCGCCAGGTGGAAATGGCATGTCAAGCCGTTCCACAGGACTACATCCAGCATCTCTACGATCGTCTCCATGGGAGAATAGCAGCCTGCATTGCTGCGAAAGGTGGATATACACTGTACTAGTGCCGACATTGTGCATGCTCTGTTGCCTGTGTCTATGTGCCTGTGGTTCTGTCAGTGTGATCATGTGATGTATCTGACCCCAGGAATGTGTCAATAAAGTTTCCCCTTCCTGGGACAATGAATTCACGGTGTTCTTATTTCAATTTCCAGGAGTGTAGACGGTGAACGCCAGACTGTGTATTATCACATCAGCAGTGCGGTTACGCGTCGCCGACAGTGCACCCTCGAGATAAAATTACCGTATTTTGAAGGTGATTCCTCTAACAAGGGAACCTCCCCATCGCACCCCCCTCAGATTTAGTTATGTTGGCACAGTGGATAGGCCTTGAAATACTGAACACAGATCAATCGAGAAAACAGGAAGAAGTTGTGTGGAACTATGAAAAAAATTAGTAAAATATACAAACTGAGTAGTTCATGCGAAGATAGGCAACATCAAGGAGAGTGGGAGTCAAGAAGCGAAGTGGTCCCGTGGTTAGCGAGAGCAGCCACCGAACGAGAGGTCCTAAGTTCAAGTCTTCCCTCGAGTGAAAAATTTAATTTTTTATTTTCAGTTTATGTGACAAACTCTTATGTTTTCATTACTTTTTTGGGAGTGATTATCACGTCCAGAAGAAAACCTAAATCGGGCAAGGTAGAAGAATCTTTTTACCCATTCGCTAAATGTACAAGTTAGGTGGGTCAACATATTCCTGTCATGTGACGCACATGCCGTCACCACTGTCGTATAGAATATAGCAGATGTGTTTTCCTGTGGAGGAATCGGTTGACCTACGACCTAGCGATCAAATGTTTTCGGTTCCCATTGGAGAGGCACGTCCTTTCGTCTACTAATTGCACGGTTTTGCGGTGCGGTCGCAAAGCACAGACACTAAACTTATTACAGTGAACAGAGACGTCAATGAACGAACGGACAGATCATAACTTTGCGAAAATAAAGAAAGTAAAATTTTCAGTCGAGGGAAGACCTGAACCATGGACCTCTCGTTTCGCAGCTACTCACGCGAACAACGGGACCACGGCGCTCCTGAGGTCTAACTATCCTTGATGTTGCATATCTTTCGCATGGACTACTCAGTTTGTATATATTGCTTCTTTGTTCTTCCTGTTTTCTCGATTGATCTGTGTTCAGTTTACCAAGGCTATCCAGTGTGCCAACTTATAACTAAATCTGAGGGGGGTGCGATGGGGAGGTTCCCTTGTAAGGAGCGTGGTATGAAACCGGTATTTGCAACTCCCTCACGCCGCCGACACTAAATATTTCTCTAGTATTTGTAACGCACTTTGTCTCGATGCCATGTCAGAGGTTCTGCGATATTCCACTGAGTTACAGGCGATGATTGATTGAGAAGGATCACAAATAGTAGTAGATGGTGTGATGACTGAGGTCGTAAGAAATGTACACTAGCTTTTCAGGTCTCTAATGCTACGCTTTCAGTAGAAATGATGTCTATGATTTGGAATCAAGTCTTTCCATTCAACCACATACCTGCGCTGGAGCCTATGGAGAAGTCCTTTAATTATTACAGCCACTAAAGTATCATATTTCTGGCACTCTCAAATATCAAAATGAGCCCCCTTTCTCGAACCTATCTGCTACAGTAAAATTCCAACATGGTTTTAGGTAGCCCCTATGCATCTTGCAACTACCCCTCAGACTCTGCACTACCGTCCCTGCAGCTTTGCGCATGTGATTGTTCCAATGTAAGTCAGAACTGAGCAGAAGTCGGAGAAAGCTATATCTACCACCTTCTGCAACCCGTGTAAAAACAGGCAAAGCTGAGTTACTGCAACAGAACTATGTTTTGACCAATCGACAGAAACGAAGCCTGCTCCTGCAACACAAGGCAGTATAGAAGACAGTACGAGAACAGGGGGAAGGACGTGGATTTTGCTACTGCATTGTGGTGCTTCTCCAAATTACAAGCAGGTACTACAGATCCACATCCCTCAGGGTCCATTCACGTCTATCACCCCAACATTCTATCATCGTTATTCTGTTCCATCCACCAGATAAAAATTACTAACTATAAGAGCTCCACTAACTTCATCAGATAGAGAACTCGATAAGATTTTTACCGCATCTCTCTCTTCCCATATATCGAAAACAAATACTGCATGCCTACTGGCTTAGAGCACATGTGACGATCCTATTAAATGTACAGGTTTTGATCCATTGCACAGACCAGTTTAAAGTTTCATCACCTATACTGTAGGAGGATGACCGTATCCCACACACTATACTGTAAGTCGCAAGAGACGCTCCCTGTGACCTTGTGTCGTTGTTTAAAACATTGTTTTTTTCTGCATTAACACGCTTTGTACACTGCCATACATTTTGTTTTATAGTCACGACTTCAAGGTCTGCATCAGGATCTAAACTGACATTAACACGTTCTGATCCATTGCCTCTCTCAGAAAACTAGACATCACACGGTGTAAATCATGTTGTTACTGCACCTACCATAACATGCCACACACACACTGGATGATTTTAAATAAAAGACAGTTACAGCATAAGGGAACTGGAAGAGTTTGGCAGCGTTGTAGAGAGTTTCCAGACTGCTGTCCAAAGGTGATTGATGACCTCTACATTTAAACTCCTCTGTCACAGTGACAGAATAGCTGCTGGCTCTGCATTCCGTTTAGACTGATTCCTCATATTGTAGTTATGTTCGCAATCACTATTTTGGTGCTATTCGTCCCCAGAAGGTGTTGTTCCTCCACCAAAATTCTCTAATCCCTCCATCTCAAACAAGCAATGTCAGTCAGTCATTATGTGGTAACCAACAGTGCACCTGTGGACTGATGGAATGGAAAAGACACCCCTGATGTACTGAAATAATAAGCATTACAGTTGATTGTGTGAACAATTTTACCAGTTTCACAGTAATTTCAACACCAACCAATGATGTGACAGCGTGTTGCTCAATTTGAATAGTACAATAGTTAATGGGATGGTGTGTGTCAATGGGTGACATGGAGCAGAACAGCAGGTGAAGGTTAATTTCCATAATTTTTAAACACAGTACAATAATTTAAGGGGGTGGGTTACAAAGAAGAATGCACCAAAAATGGCGTTGAAATCGTGTGAAATTCGACAAGTGTACCATAAAATGGTGGGAGGACATAACTAATTACTTAATTTGGTATCAAATTCGGTACAATAGTTTAAGGAAATGGGGGTGACATGGAAAACCACTTAACAGAACAATAGGTTAAGTGCCAACAAAGGGCCACACATTAGGATAAGGCACCCAGAGTACAGTGCCAAACATTAGGTTATGCAACATGTTTGCTCCATATAATTACTTCTTACAAGACCTGCACGTTTCCAAACAGCAGAGAATGATGAGCAAGAGAAATCCAACCCCCATAAACTGGTGTTTCTACAAATAAACAATATATCCTTGAATTTCCTGTTATGAGACCCCTTCTCTCCACCACCAGACCACCAACTTGGATTATATCATGAAAGGGATGACAGCACCCTCTGGTGGCGGTACTGTGTACTAGGCCCCACGCCAGACCACCATCTTGGACTATGTCATGGAACAGATGACAGTGCCCTCTGGTGGAAGTACTGTGTAATAGGTCAGTTGGAAAGACTGCTACATGAAGGTCTTGCTACTGTAGACGCTACCTCATGGAGAAAAATAAGTAGACCATGTTGCTAAACTGATAAGAGAAGCACAGACTATAGATGGCGTTATAAATGAAAACGAACTATTAATGATTTCTCTTGAAAATGATGATGATTATGACGAAGACAACAGTTTTGGCGCCGATTCCGATGATAGTGAAGGAGAACTGGAAGGAACTGCGCCATTGACATCATAAATTGGTGAGTGAAAATGTACACAGTATTAATTCTTTTTCTCTCTGCAAATGGCTAAGCTATGCATGTTTTGCTTTATTTCTTTCTATGAGTGTGGATAGCATGTTATTTGGTATGCGTAGATTTACATTATTATACGACATTTTGCATGCAGCTATTACTGTAACAATTTGGAACGACTTTTCATAGATATTGTCATTAACTTTGGGTGTTTTTATTTCCAAGTTTCATATAGTATCAAACACTTAGTCTCCATCGTCGTTCTCTCCATTGTTACAAAAACGTACTTTGTTGCACTTACGTATAAATGTTGATTGTAGCTTACATTTACAAAACGTACTTCGGAGTTGTGGTCCTGTGCATGGCAGCTACTACAACCTCGCAATTGCAGTGTAGCCAATCACATGCGAGCTGTCAAGTCACATGTTTCACCGGTCCAGGTATAAGGATACATCTGGCAACAATGGAGAGTGGGGTGGTGCCTGCTTTGTTCCACTACTGTCATAGTGCTTAAAGCGAGGCTCATACATTGGAAATACGTCAGGAGGCATATAAAATATATAACAAAGAGTAATGGTACACGTTGTGTGGGGGACACGTAATAATCAAAAGAGTTCACGTGGCGACAACTCTTTACCAGTTTCATATAAATATCCATGAGCACATTACATGCATTTCTTGATTTCACCAGCTCAAACACGCTGTAAGCAGTAATATTCTCTTTTTCCTTGAATCTGTAGATCTCAAGGTTAATTGTCCCTGAGTCCTAGAGTTTTCGAGGAACACTCTAAAACTTTATTGGCAGGAATCGACGCATGCCCATGAACAGAAACAAATTCTTTTTCTTGCTCATAAAACTCATGCATCCTCCACAGCAATTCCAAAGCCTGACTATTTAATGGCACTCCACAGCACAACGGATTGTCCCTTGGTGAACGACTTCGTTTTGGTGACATTGTTTAACAAACAAAAACTGTAGTCGAAGTAAGACCTATCGAAAATTTTTCCTAATGTGTGGCTACAGCTCTGTTGTTGAACAAGCAGAGTCGCGCAGTCACTATCCCCCTTTAATAGCAATAACTAAAGCATGATCATACTTTGCACAATACACTCACTACCACTCCTCAGAACAATGGCATTATCTTATTCACAGACACTTGAAGGTGTGTAACTGAATGACGATGGATTCATAGTGATTATTCAGTTACATAAAGCTAGTGCGCTGAAAGAGATAAACAAAAGTCTATTGGACGCTTGTAATAAAGCATTCTTTGCATCCAGGCCTATAGGAGGTTTATACATAACATGATATTCCTTTTTGAAAATTCAGCTCCCACGCACACGTTACTCGATCTATACAGGGCTGTATCACTAAGTCACCGTTTCTCGCACAATTAACAAACAAAATCTTTGTATGACGCTCTAACAGGCTCTTTTGTTTATTCATAAAAAACTCAATTTCGCCAGATGAAACAACAGATCCATCTCACGGTGATCCTCCTCCTGCTCCAAAGTGTTAAACAGGTACGGTGCTTCGCAACATGAACTTCAAAATGCGCTTAGAACACAACAGGTTTGTGGTTTCTCCACCCAACTGCCCGTGAAAATTAACTCCGAATGAACGTACTCTAGTATATTTTGCACTCACAATAATTTCTTAGCCAGGGGATACTTGTGCGATCTGGGTGGTGGAACCTATGTATCGAAGGCACTGACATAGACCCCGACTTTCAAATAATTTCCTAGAACTGAAGAGAAGTGAAACATGTAGCTGGTGTGAATGTGGGCATGATATATTTTTTTCGGGTGCTGTACACATATAAACGATAGCTGCACTGTTTATCTGAAATGCGTATAAGTTGCAGTGCATAAAGTTACTGTGGCTTATGTTCCAGGATGTCCAGAGAAAATTACTGTGTGTCCTATGGTGAGGGAGGTATAGATTCAGCGCATCGATAGCTGTAACAGGGAAAAAAAAATTTTTTTTTTTTTTTACGTGGAAAATTATGTGCGCTATAGATATTAGGATTCGTTCCAGAACCTCTGCTGTCAAGAGGAGACATTTCCAGTACATTGCTCGATGTCGTACTGTAGCAGCAATCCTATTTAATTGTAGTTACACTGGTAAATAAGTGTCTGGTTCCCAATATTCTTGTGAGTCTGAAGACGGCCGTAGAAAGCGAAGCAGCAAGCAACCAGGTTGGGGCCGGAGACAGCATCTCAGCAGACGCCTCTGTTCCGAGAAGGGGTTGTCCATCCTTTGTACACCAGTTCAGAGAATCCGAGAAAGCTTCCAGCTTATGACCATTTGGCTCACAGCTCCTGCTGGGTGGGTAAATGGTGAACTAATATCCAGTTTGCATTGGGTTGCCTTCGGGACCGCGTGTGTAACGTGTCTACTCTGCAGAAATTTGGAAGATTCAATTTGACGATTGTTTGCACTGCGAGTATTGATAGCGTTCGAACTCCCACCACTTAGGTCCTCCTGGGTGGGCGCTAGTCCCTGGCTGGCTGGCCTCTCTCTGGCTGACATGCACTTCTGTGGCTGCGGTGGTGGTGGTTAGTGTTTAACGACCCGTCGACAACGAGGTCATTAGAGACGGAGCGCAAGCTCGGGTTAGGGAAGGATTAGGAAGGAAATTGGCCATGCCCTTTCAAAGGAACTATCCCGGCATTTGCCTGATACGATTTAGGGAAATCACGGGAAACCTAAATCAGGATGGCCGGAGACGGGATTGAACCGTCATCCTCCCGAATGCGAGTCCAGTGTGCTAACCACTGCGCCACCTCGCTCGGTTGTGTGGCTGCGGTCATGGGCCGTGTTTGTGGCGGCAGTTTCCTCCGTTGGCGCTCACTGCGGCACGGTGAGTACGTCAGATGTATTTGACCATCTGTAGACCACTTTTTGCAGGGTTTAATTGTCAGTGCAATATGGCGATCTGTCCGTTAGAATCATCAGGCAGATGCATTCGGTGTTATTCGGGCTATTTTCGTAAACAGGTCCTGTTAGTACAAGAATTTCCATGCATGCAAGCTGAGACATCACGAAAGTTCCTACAAATGCGATCATTAATTATTTCTGTGACACATTACAATTTCCGAGAGGTCGATTTGGCGCTTATTTACATAGCCATGTGACGTCCATATAACTTTGAGAACCTTTTAGATGGTGAGTCGATACCCAAACATTTCTTGGCGATGCATCAGCCACACTGAGTGGGTAAACACACATGCACATCTAGACGCAGCTCGCATGTCCTGTTAGGATCTCTAGGAACAATGCACTCTGTGCTATTCTGGAAAGCATTGGAAGAGACTTCTATAGTGCGACCTGTGACGTCAGTATCCACAGGTAGAGAGGTATCGCGCCAGCAACGGTAAAAATGTTCGTGCGCCCCAGAGGGGGACATGGGTCTTACTTACATAGACATTTGATGTCAGTTCAAAAATGGTTCAAATGGCTCTGAGCACTATGGGACTCAACTGCTGTGGTCATAAGTCCCCTAGAACTTAGAACTACTTAAACCTAACTAACCTAAGGACAGCACACAACACCCAGCCATCACGAGGCAGAGAAAAGCACTGACCCCGCCGGGAATCGAACCCGGGAACCCGGGCGTGGGAAGCGAGAACGCTACCGCACGACCACGAGATGCGGGCTTGATGTCAGTATAACACTCGAAGAACTCTAACTGTAAACCCGAAAATAGATGCGACTTTCACCTGCTGGCTGCCATTGGCAGTGGCCTGGGAGCAATTGCTCGCACTCCTGTATTCTTCTGTCCGGCGGTGGTTCACGGTGTCGGTGTGTGCGTGCACTGGAACAGTTTGCTGATCCACTATGCAAACACCTCTCTGAACAGCAGGTACAAAGGATATGCGTCGTAATGCCAGCAATGGTGCCTAGGTGAACACGTATTTCGACATGAATTTCTCAGGTGTCAAGTATGAAAGGGATGCCACCACCTCATGCTTCTGGGACCCGAACTGACACCTGTGCATGGCTTGGCAGCTGATGGCAGCGGGAGCCGCCGGTGCATCCCAACTCCTGGGAGCGTGTATGGTCAAGTGGACAGGGGCAGCGGGTGGTGCGTGCTTCGTGATCGAAAAATTTTTAACTGTGTGTAATTTCGTGTGATGTGGGTTGCATGATGGTATTCCTTGTGCAATCGGAATAAAAAAAGAAATGTGATCAATGTAATTACTTCTCATAACACCTGCATCTATCCAAACAGCAGAGAATGATGAGCAAGAGAAATCTTATCCCAGCAAACTAATTTTCTTTTTATAAAAAACAATATACCCTTGAATTTCCCGATGTGAGATCCTTTCTCTCCACCACAGAGCCGCCAATTTGCTGGTAGAGGAGGGGATGGGGAGGGGGCGACGGGGGCGGGAAGCGGGTGGCGGGGGTGTTGATCGATTTCCTGAAAAATTCTTTAAATAAATAGACAAACTATATTCGATACACTGCCTTGAATCCCCTAAATTGTTTAAATAAACAATATTCCACACATTGTCTAAATTGGTTAAACAGTATTCCATACATGGCAATCGAGTTCTGGACAAATTCTTTAACTAAATAATTAAACTACACTCATGGAAATTGAAATAAGAGCACCGTGAATTCATTGTCCCAGGAAGGGGAAACTTTATTGACACATTCCTGGGGTCAGATACATCACATGATCACACTGACAGAACCACAGGCACATAGACACAGGCAACAGAGCATGCACAATGTCGGCACTAGTACAGTGTATATCCACCTTTCGCAGCAATGCAGGCTGCTATTCTCCCATGGAGACGATCGTAGAGATGCTGGATGTAGTCCTGTGGAACGGCTTGCCATGCCATTTCCACCTGGCGCCTCAGTTGGACCAGCGTTCGTGCTGGACGTGCAGACCGCGTGAGACGACGCTTCATCCAGTCCCAAACATGCTCAATGGGGGACAGATCCGGAGATCTTGCTGGCCAGGGTAGTTGACTTACACCTTCTAGAGCACGTTGGGTGGCACGGGATACATGCGGACGTGCATTGTCCTGTTGGAACAGCAAGTTCCCTTGCCGGTCTAGGAATGGTAGAACGATGGGTTCGATGACGGTTTGGATGTACCGTGCACTATTCAGTGTCCCCTCGACGATCACCAGTGGTGTACGGCCAGTGTAGGAGATCGCTCCCCACACCATGATGCCGGGTGTTGGCCCTGTGTGCCTCGGTCGTATGCAGTCCTGATTGTGGCGCTCACCTGCACGGCGCCAAACACGCATACGACCATCATTGGCACCAAGGCAGAAGCGACTCTCATCGCTGAAGACGACACGTCTCCATTCGTCCCTCCATTCACGCCTGTCGCGACACCACTGGAGGCGGGCTGCACGATGTTGGGGCGTGAGCGGAAGACGGCCTAACGGTGTGCGGGACCGTAGCCCAGCTTCATGGAGACGGTTGCGAATGGTCCTCGCCGATAGCCCAGGAGCAACAGTGTCCCTAACTTGCTGGGAAGTGGCGGTGCGGTCCCCTACGGCACTGCGTAGGATCCTACGGTCTTGGCGTGCATCCGTGCGTCGCTGCGGTCCGGTCCCAGGTCGACGGGCACGTGCACCTTCCGCCGACCACTGGCGACAACATCGATGTACTGTGGAGACCTCACGCCCCACGTGTTGAGCAATTCGGCGGTACGTCCACCCGGCCTCCCGCATGCCCACTATACGCCCTCGCTCAAGTCCGTCAACTGCACATACGGTTCACGTCCACGCTGTCGCGGCATGCTACCAGTGTTAAAGACTGCGATGGAGCTCCGTATGCCACGGCAACTGGCTGACACTGACGGCGGCGGTGCACAAATGCTGCGCAGCTAGCGCCATTCGACGGCCAACACCGCGGTTCCTCGTGTGTCCGCTGTGCCGTGCGTGTGATCATTGCTTGTACAGCCCTCTCGCAGTGTCCGGAGCAAGTATGGTGGGTCTGACACACCGGTGTCAATGTGTTCTTTTTTCCATTTCCAGGAGTTTATATTCCATACACTGTCATAAATAATTAAACAATATTCCATACATTGTCTAAATTGTTTAAACAATGTTCCATACACTACAATCGAATTTCCTCGAAATGACCGATCAACTGAGTCTTCTTCTCGCCAATTTGCAGGAGGGAGGGTGAGAGGGGAGAGGGTTTTCCAGAGGGGGGAGGTTAATTATTTGATCAATTTAATTAAGTAGTCAATCAAATTGATAAGAGTGAGAGGGGCTATTCCAATAACGCAGACCTGAAAGTGTACCTGTAGCAGTGAGGGGGGAGGTTTCCTGTGAGGTGGGGGTGGGGGACGGGAAGAGGTTGGGGGAGCAATAGGTTAAGGACCTATCAATCAAAGGAGAACATTAGGTTAATGACATATCAATCAAAGGAGAACAATAGGTTTGCCCCTGGGTGCATACCTGCCGCTGATGTAGACAACCCACACTAGCAAAATGCACTCATAGGAAGTTTGTGCCCCCTACTTACTTAGTGTTTATGACGTACCTGTCAGTTGGAGAACACACGTGTAAGAGGTCGATGAATGTTGCAACCACAGAAGAAAAAATTGAAATGATCCTGATTTACGGAGAATGTAGTAGAAACGTTGAGTCTGCTGTTGCCTTGTATACTGAGCGTTATTTTACAATGTTGTGAACGCCTTTATGTCTGACAGCAGCGTACAGAACAGCAAAAGGAAACGAAACAAACGTGTTACAGGAGACCTAAGGAAAAAATGGTTCAAATGGCTCTGAGCACTATGGGACTCAACATCTTAGGTCATAAGTCCCCTAGAACTTAGAACTACTTAAACCTAACTAACCTAAGGACATCACACACACCCATGCCCGAGGCAGGATTCGAACCTGCGACCGTAGCAGTCCCGCGGTTCCGGACTGCAGCGCCAGAACCGCTAGACCACCGCGGCCGGCTAGACCTAATGAAATAGCTGTACTAGCGGCAGTGCATTTCCAACCCACGGATAAGCGCCCAGCAATAACAATGCGATTCCGGTACGTCCGGAGGTAGTATTACCACAATGTTGCATTATCATAATTATCATCCATACCACGTGTCACTGCATCAAGAACTTTATGGCACCGACTTCCATAATTTGGCATTGTTTTGTGAATGGGGAAGTCAACAAACACAAACGACCCCCCCCCCCCCCCCCAGTTCTTTGCCGAGGTACTACTTGCCGATGAGTCCGCATTGACAACCCATGGTAGCGTTAACCGGCAAACAAGCATTATTGGAATGTAGACAATACCCACAGGTTACGGCAAGTTGACCATCAACGTCCTTAGTCGATATCATATGGTGTGGCATCATGGGGTACAAATTCATTGCTCCATATTTTATGGCCAGCACGTTGAATGGACGCAAATATCGAACGTTTTTGGAACAGGAACTACCGGTACTACTGCAGTATGTTGCCTTGGACGTTCGATAACGTATGTGGCTTCAGCATTACACAACAGAAGCACGGAAGGTATTAGACCGTGTTCACATTGGTCGGTGGATCGGCAGAGTTGTCCCTATTAATTGGCCAGCTAGGTCGCCGTATTTGACGACGCAGGATCTCATTCTGTGGGGATAAATAAAAAGATAAAGTGTACCAACAAGTGCCAATAGGCCGTCAGGACATGGTTAACGGCATTAGAAACGTCTGGGTTGACGTTCTCACAGATAAGCTTCTGTCCTGTGTGCAGTCATTTAAAAACCGGACCACTAAGAGTACTGAAGTTGGCGGTACTACCTTTGAACACTTACTCTAATTGGAAAAGTAGAGTATAGTTCGCCTCGAGCCACGTGTGCAGTTCCCTGTTCGATATGTCGGAGGAATACAAAGTTGCGAATGGGGTTGCCAATTAGAAGTTATGAAATACTGGGCTGACCTGCCCTCGCAGAGTGGAGGTGGGGTCCCAAGTGCCACTGAGTATTCAAGTGCCATTGTGTACACGTCATAAATTACGACTTGCTACCGATTTCTAGTCCTCGGATTACAACGCCATCTGTGGCGAAACGAAGAAAATGCTTCAGACAAAACGTATGTAGATTTTGCCGTAGAAGCGTAATCTGCAATAAAAAACGGGGGTTCCCATCGAAGATTTCAAAGTTGACCCCCCGCCACCCACGCACGGGGTGGGGTGGCGGATCGAATATGGTATCATTGGATATACCCCTCTGAGACAAACAAATTGGATTCATAACTTTTTTTGATCCGGTGTGTAGTTTTAGGCATATTTCAATGTCTTAAGTTAAAATGAACGTCCTGTATACTCGCATCAGAGTCGCGCTACGTTGCATATACACTACCGCAACGCCCTCAGATACGAACTTTTCGATCGTACCTTATATTATTTTCAAACTCTCTACTTTTTTATTGTTCACTGGAATAACTAAAGCTGAACAAAATATGTAATGAAAACTTCATTTTTGGGTTGTTTGTGTAAAGAATAACCAAAGACCAGCAGTCAGCTAAATAGATGAGGGAAACCTCCCAAAAACACACTCAAATTGGCCAATAGAACTGACTTAACTGCCGATGACTGATTCAAGATGACCCTTGCCTCCCAAGTTAGCTAAGTTCCGTTATTCTGCAGCCATGCCAAATGAGCTGCACAAGTCACAACTATATAGCTGCAAGTTTCGCTGTTTTACGCTCCATAGATTCGAGCAGATGCCAAACTTCAGGAGCGGACATCTACTTCGAAATTTCACAGGTTTTTTTTTTTCTCTGTTTTGAATCGCAGACAGTGACTTTTCCTCGTTCTGACTGTTGCATTTGCACCCACATAGAAAGCACACATGAGCGAACATTTACACAGTTCTAAGTGTCGGCATTCTTCAGGGTCTACTAGCAGCGCTAAACAGAATGTGATCTCAGCTAGCCTGATGTATCTTGTACGTGTGTGGAGAAAAGTTTAATTGCTGTTGCGATTAAGTTACGCAGGTGTGTATCCCTGTGGGAATGGTCAAATGGAGACAGATGCCTGTCAGAATTACGTTACAGTCCTGTTTATGTTGCGCTGGTGAGGGAGGATTTGAGTATCTTTATAAAGAACTCTGCACGCTAGAGTGTTGACCTGGTCGTTTCCTGGAGGTTCATAAGGTTAACACCATTCATGACTGCAGCAAAGCACTGAAATTGCAAGCCGGCCGCGGTGGTCTCGCGGTTCTAGGCGCGCAGTCAGGAACCGTGCGACTGCTACGGTCGCAGGTTCGAATCCTGCCTCGGGCATGGATGTGTGTGATGTCCTTAGGTTAGTTAGGTTTAAGTAGTTCTAAGTTCTAGGGGACTAATGACCACAGCAGTTGAGTCCCATAGTGCTCAGAGCCATTTGAACTTTGAACTGAAATTGCAGCCGAGGCACAATTCCTCTCCATAAAAGCAGACCTAAGTTATATAGTGACTGCTAATGCCACCAGTATTATTTGTAGCGCTCCATAATGCTAAAATGCTAATTAGCAGACCAAAGACAATTGATTCTTCAAATCTGTGAGAAATCTGTAAAAAATTAAAACTCCGTGCCCCAGACTCCAGCAGCTGGATACAGGTACTCCCTCTTCCTACCCCCCCCCCCCCCGCCTCTCCCACTCACCCTCCCGCGCACTCTGACCCTTTGCATACCCCTTTAGACCTGAATTATATTGTAAAAGATCTGTTATAAATGCACTTTTGGTAGTCTACTGGGTATAATTATATACAAGATTTCTTTCATCAAAGTTCGTTGATGAAAGTTAGAGCAAGATCCTAGTTTTTGTAAAAGTTCGTCATTGTATACTTGGCCCTTTGTTTGTTTCTTTTGCCGGCCGGAGTGGCCGTGCGGTTCTAGGCGCTACAGTCTGGAACCGAGCGACCGCTACGGTCGCAGGTTCGAATCCTGCCTCGGGCATGGGTGTGTGTGATGTCCTTAGGTTAGTTAGGTTTAAGTAGTTCTAAGTTCTAGGGGACTTATGACCTAAGATGTTGAGTCCCATAGTGCTCAGAGCCATTTTGCTCAGAGCCATTTGAATCATTTTTTTGTTGTTGTTTTTTTTTTGTTTTTTTTTTCTGTCCCTTCCTTACCTTACAGAATGACGTCGAGGTGTATAGGATGTGTGGCTATCACCACAGCGATCGTAGCACAGCGTGAAGAATACGAAATTCTTCGTAACAAAAAGCACGCTGACCACAAAAGCCACAATAAGCGGTTAGAATCTTACAAGGAAATAGCTGCAGCGATCAGTTGCATCCGAAGTGGAGGCATTGTGGATATGCAAGGAAGAAATTAAATGGTCTAAGTCGTGAGCAGTTGGTGGAAATGTTGAAAGTCAGTTCACACAACTGTCATTAATTATTAATACATTTATTTTACGAAGTGAAAATACATTGCTCACACACATTCATGTGTCAAGAACTATGCGAGTGCAAAAGATATTTTTAAAACTCATTATCTTCTGTTACCTATTAACGAGTTTCCTTGTGAGAACAGCAAACGCCGGTGAGAGGCGTGATAAACCTGACGTTGTGCATTTTACTGCTCATAGAATGAGACAGCACAGAATAATAACAGTTCATTAAATACGCCATCAGGTTCTTCAAGAACACCGTCACGTGTTTCACACTCGCCAAAGCGGAAGAAAAAGAAAACTATTAACTCTTTTAGATGATGTGTAACTCCATATGTTGTTAATAGACTGAAAGTAAGTGAAATGAATACATTTATTTGTTATTCGAAGTACCGGGTGATCAAAAAGTCAGCATAAATTTGAAAACTGAATAAAATGGTTCAAACGGCTCTGAGCACTATGGGACTTAACATCTAAGGTCATCAGTCCCCTAGAACTTAGAACTACTTAAACCTAACTAACCTAAGGACATGACACACATCCATGCCCGAGGCAGGATTAGAACCTGCGACCGTAGCGGTCGCGCGGTTCCAGACTGAAGCGCCTTTAACCGCGTGGCCACACTGGCCGGCTGAAAACTGAATAAATCACGGAATAATGTAGATAGAGAGGTACAAATTGACACACATGCTTGGAATGACATGGGGTTTTATTAGAACCAAAAGAATACAAAAGTTCAAAAAATGTCCGACAGATGGCGTTTCATCTGATCAGAATAGCAATAATTAGCATAACAAAGTAAGGCCGCGAGACCGCTACGGTCGCAGGTTCGAATCCTGCCTCGGGCATGGATGTTTGTGATGTCCTTAGGTTAGTTAGGTTTAACTAGTTCTAAGTTCTAGGGGACTAATGACCACAGCAGTTGAGTCCCATAGTGCTCAGAGCCATTTGAACCATTTTGAACAAAGTAAGACAAAGCAAAGATGATGTTCTTTACAGGAAATGCTCAGTTCGTCCACCATCATTCCTCAACAATAGCTATAGTCGAGAAATAATGTTGTGAACAGCACTGTAAAGCATGTCCGGAGTTATGGTGAGGCATTGGCGTCGGATGTTGTCTTTCAGCACCCCTAGAGATGTCGCTCGATCACGATTCACTTGCGACTTCAGGTAACCCCAAAGCCAATAAACGCACGGACTGAGGTCTGAGGACCTGGGAGGCCAAGCATGACGAAAGTGGTGGCTGAGCACACGATCGTCACCAAACGACGCGCGCAAGAGATCTTTCACGCGTCTAGCAATATGGGGTGGAGCGTCTGGTTCTAATAAAACCCCGTGTCATTCCAAGCATGTGTGTCAATTTTTACCTCTCTATCTACATTATTCCGTGGTTTATTAAGTTTTCAAATTTATACTGACTTTTTGATCACCCGGTATGTTGTGCTTCATAATTCCTCCTTAAGTTCAAAAATGGTTCTGAGCACTATGGGACTTAACTTCTGAGGTCATCAGTCCCCTAGAACTTAGACCTACTTAAACCTAGCTAACCTAAGGACATCACACACACCCATGCCCGAGGCAGGATTCGAACCTGAGACCGTAGTGGTCGCGCGGTTCCATCCTCCTTAAGTAGTTTATGTATTGTTTCACAAGATCGTAGAACAACGCGTGAAATACAACACTGCGGGATGCGAGTACTATATTGCAGACTAGAATAGCTTTCGCCTATTTCTAAAAATCTTAACGTAGCCATGAGATCTTTAACAGAAATGGTATGCCTTAAATGAGTACCTTGCTTGCAGATGTGAACACCTACTGTCATCAGGACGAATTAAAACGTTTATCTGTTCTCAAATAATTTTCGTAGCTCTTTGTGTCCTCGCATTGCAGCTCACGGAGCAAATTCTGGTGAACACTTCGAACTTCTCGCTATACACGCTTTCACCCACAGTCGTTTCCGTTCTCTTTCATTTCAAACAACGCATTCGCCACCAACATTATATTAAATGCTACTGCACAGACGATTAACTGATCGACTTCCAATCCCGAGCAACCATGACGGAAAATTTTACGACAGTAGAGTTGTTCAAGTAGCTTTGTCACACAAGTTCGACAAAATGTTTGACAAAGATCCTTGTCAAAGATCTTTGACAGTGTAATATGGGTCTTAGCAGTGTGCGATTTGCAGGGGTGGATGGGGGGATTTCCCCCCCTCTGCATCAGACCATCCCCTCCTCTGGTTTTAGTTTATGCATCCCAACCTGGGATGTTTATTTCCCACGCACTGGAGTAAAACTTTATAAATAATTTAAATTTGTGTAGCCGAACACTGAAAATTTTTAATAAGTCTCACTATTAATATGTTTCAGTTTTCTATCATCAGAATAAACCGAGCGAGGTGGCGCAGTGGTTAGCACACTGGACTCGCATTCGGGAGGACGACGGTTCAATCCCGTCTCCGGCCATTCTGATCTAGGTTTTCCGTGATTTCCCTACATCGTTTCAGGCAAATGCCGGGATGGTTCCTTTGAAAGGGCATGGCCGATTTCCTTCCCCGTCCTTCCCTAACCCAAGCTTGCGCTCCGAACTCGTTGTCGACGGGACGTTAAACACTGCCGGCCGCGGTGGTCTCGTGGTTCTAGGCGCGCAGTCCGGATCCGTACGACTGCTACGGTCGCAGGTTCGAATCCTGCCTCGGGCATGGCTGTGTGTGATGTCCTTAGGTTAGTTAGGTTTAAGTAGTTCTAAGTTCTAGGGGACTGATGACCACAGCAGTTGAGTCCCATAGTGCTCAGAGCCATTTGAACCATTTCGTTAAACACTAACAACCACCACCATCATCAGAATAAGTACAACTTTTCACAAATGTGCCTCTACTTTTTGAATTCCCCTCGTATATCTGTACCCATATGTAGATGATTTTGTAAATAAGTTTTACCTATAATGTACTTTTAAAAGATATAACAAGGGATGGCTTTTCTGATACTGCATACGAGTCAATAGTGAGTTTCGGCATTAACATCTATTTATAAGTAGCTGTTTAACCATGCGTAACGCCACGTTCCAAGCTAGTAACATATATAATTCTACTAACCCCCTAAGACATCCCCCCCACTGGTAAAAGCACAAATCGCACCCTGGGTCTTAGCAACGAGAGGAGGGGCCTTCCTACAGACCTGCATGCTGCCCAAGGCATATCAAGTAGAATAAGCTGAGACAGCCGCGTCAGTGAACACACAAGGCGTGCTTTGTGCACTCAGCTGGTCTGGCGGGCTCTGGTAACGTGCTGTCAGCAGGCCGCCTACTCGACTTCTCTGTAAGCTCTCCAGTTGCCGCTTCTCAATGAGGTGACAAAAGTCATGGGACAGCGACATGCACATATACAGATGCTGGTAGTATCGCGTACACTAGTATAAAAAGGCAGTGCACTGGCAAGCTGTCATTTGTGCTTAGGTGACTCATGTGAAAATTCTTCCGATGTGATTATGGCCGCACGACGCGAATTAACAGAATTTGAACGCCGAATGGTACTTGGAGCTAGACGCATCTACATCTACATCCATACTCCGCAAGCCACCTGACGGTGTGTGGTGGAGGGTACCTTGAGTACCTTTATCGGTTCTCCGTTCAATTTCAGTCCCGTATTGTTCGTGGAAAGAAAGATTGTCGGTATGCCTCTGTGTGGGCTCTAATCTCTCTGGTTTTATCCTCATGGTCTCTTCGCGAGATATACGTAGGAGGCAGCAATATACTGCTTGTCTCCTCAGTGTAGGTATGTACTCGAAACTTCAACAAAAGCCCGTACCGAGCTAGTGAGCGTCTCTCTTGCAGAGTCTTCCACTGGAGTTTATCATCTCCGTAACGCTTTCGCGATTACTAAGTGATCCTGTAACGAAGCGCGCTGCTCTCCGTTAGATCTTCTCTGTCTCTTCTATCAGCCCTATCAGGTACGGATCCCACACCGGTGAGCAGTATTCAAGCAGTGGGCGAATAAGTGTACTGTAACCTACTTCCTTTCTTTTCGGACTGCATTTCCTTTGGATTCTTCCAATGAATCTCAGTCTGGCATCTGCTTTACCGACGATTAATCTTATATGGTCATTCCATTTTAAATCACTCCTACTGCCTACTCCCAGATAATTTATGGAATTAACTGCTTCCAGTTGCTGACCTGGTATATTGCAGCTAAATGATAAAGGATCTTTCTTTCTAAGTATTCGCAGCACATTATACTTGTCTACATTGAGATTCAATTGCCACTCCCTGCACCATGCGTCAATTCGTTGCAGATCCTCCTGCACTTCAGTACAATTTTCCATTGTTAGAACCTCTCGATATACTACAGCATCATCCGCAAAAAGCCTCAGTGAACTTCCGATGTTATCCGCAAGGTCATTTATATACAGGGTGGTCCACTGATTGTGACCGGGCCAAATATCTCACGAAATAAGCGTCATACGAAAAAACTACAAAGAACGAAACTGGTCTAGCTTGAAGGGGGAAACCAGGTGGCGCTATGTTGGCCCTCTAGATGGCGCTGCCACAGGTCAAACGGATATCAACTGCGTTTTTTAAAAATAGGAACCCCCGTTTTTTATTACATATTCGTGTAGTACGTAAAGAAATATGAATGTTTTAGTTGGACCGCTTTTTTCGCTTTGAGATAGATGGCGCTGTAATAGTCACAAACGTATAAGTCCGTGGTGTCACGTAACATTCCGCCAGTGCTGACGGTATTTGCTTCGTGATACATTACCCGTGTTAAAATGGACCGTTTACTAATTGCGGAAAATGTCGATATCGTGTTGATGTATGTCTATTGTGATCAAAATGTCCAACGGGAGCGTGCTATGTATGCTGCTCGGTATCCAGGACGACATCATCCAAGTGTCCGGACTGTTCGCCGGATACTTACGTTATTTAAGGAAACAGAAAGTGTTCAGCCACATGTGAAACGTCAACCACGACCTGCTACAAATGATGATGCCCAGTGAGATAAGCCTCTACATCCTTACATTTGTCCTCTAGCCATCCCTGCTTAGCCATTATGCACTTCCTGTCGATCTCATTTTTGAGACGTTTGTATTCCTTTTTGCCTGCTTCACTTATTACATTTTTGTATTTTCTCCTTTCATCAATTAAATTCAGTGTCTCTTCTGTTACCCAAGGATTTCTACTAGCCCTCGTCTTTTTACCTACTAGATCCTCTGCTGCCTTCACTATTTCATTCCTCAAAGCTACCCATTCTTCTTCTACTGTATTTCTTTCCCCCATTCCTGTCAATTGTTCCCTTATGCTCTCCCTGAAACTCTCTACAACCTCTGGTTCTTTCAGTTTATCCAGGTCCCATCAATTCCCACCTTTTTGCAGTTTCTTCAGTTTTAATCTACAGTTCATAACCAATAGATTGTGGTCAGAGTCCACATCTGCCCCTGGAAATGTCTTACAATTTAAAATCTGGTTCCTAAATCTCTGTCTTACCGTTATATAATCTATCTGATACCTTCTAGTATCTCCAGGGTTCTTCCATGTATACAACCTTCTTTCATGATTCTTGAACCAAATGTTAGCTATGATTAAGTTATGCTCTGTGCAAAATTCTACCAGGCGGCTTCCTCTATTATTTCTTCGCCCCAATCCATATTCACCTACTACGTTTCCTTCTCTTCCTTTTCCTACTGTCGAATTCCAGTCACCCATGACTATTAAATTTTCGTCTCCCTTCACTACCCGAATAATTTCTTTTATCTCATCATACATTTCATCAATTTCTTCATCATCTGCAGAGCTAGTTGGCATATAAACCTGTACTACTGTAGTAGGCGTGGGCTTCGTGTCTATCTTGGCCACAATAATGCGTTCACTATGCTGTTTGTAGTAGGTTATCTGCACTCCTATATTTTTTTAAATTCATTATTAAACCTACTCCTGCATTACCCCTATTTGATTTTGTATTTATAACCCTGTATTCCCCTGACCAAAAGTGTTGTTCCTCCTGCCACCGAACTTCACTAATTCCCACTATATCTAACTTTAACCTGTCCCATTCCCTTTTTATATTTTCTAACCTACCTTCCCGATTAAGGGATTTGACATTCCACGCTCCAATCCGTAGAACGCCAGTTTTCTTTCTCATGATAACGACGTCCTCTTCAGTAGTCCTCAAGAGGACGCCATCATAATTTAATCATACAGTAAAACTGCATGCCCTCGGGAAAAATTACGGCTGTAGTTTCCCCTTACTTTCAGCCGTTTGCAGTACCAAAACAGCAAGGCCGTTTTGGTTAGTGTTACAGGGCCAGATCAGTCAATCATCCAGACTGTCGCCCCTGCAACTACTGAAAAGGCTGCTGCCCCTCTTAGGCCCGTATTACACTATCAAATTTCTTTGTCAAAGATTTGATCAAAGATGTGATCCAATATTCCGTCCAATATATTTGACAAAGATCTTTGACGTAGCGCTACAAGGGGTATTACACTGTCATCAAATTTTTCGTCAAAGTTCAAGATGGCTGACAACAACTTGTTATTAACCGCAGCAGTTTTACATACTCCAATTGCATTGTGTGCACATGCGGAAAAGAAGTGGGGGGGGGGGGGGGGGGGAAATGGAACCATACATACGAGGTTGACAGTCTTAAAAAGTCCTGGGATTACAACGTAATAAATTCAGTTGGGAGGAGCACACCACAGAACTGCAGAAACGCCTTAACAAATCTGTATTTGCAATTCGAGGGTTAGCAGACATAGGCAACATAAAAATTAAAAAGCTTGCATACTTTCATTCCATAATGTCATATGGGATAATATTTTGGGGTAAATCTTGAAGTCAAATAAAAGTTTTCAAGGTCCAAAAGCGTGTAATACGTATTATTTGTGGAGTAAATTCACAGACCCCCTGCAGAAACCTCTTCAAAGAACTGGGTATACTAACTACTGCCTCTAAGTATATTTACTTCTTAATAAAATTTGTCGTAAATAATATATCTCTTTTTCCAACAAACAACTCAGTTCATACATACAATACCAGGAACAAAAATGATCTGCACAAAGACTTAAAAGCACTTTAGTTCAAAAAGGGGTCCACTACTCAGGAACACTCATCTTCAATAATTTGCCAGGAAACATAAAAAATTTAGTTAGAAATAGAGATCAGTTTAAAAGGAGCCTGAAAGACTTACTACTGGCCAACTCCTTCTACTCCATTGGCGAAATTTTTAATAGAAACAAATGATGTATTGTATTTATTCATACTATTAGTATTTTTATTTCAGCTTAAAAAAAATCGACATGTTCCACATCCACGAGGATCTCCTCAGCACGGATCTATGGAACGAAAAACTAATCTAATCTGGGTGAAGCCGTGGGTTTTACGACGACACGATAAAAGCATTCAACAAAACTTGTTACGTGAGCTTACAGTGGAAGACGTCAAGTCGTACATCAATTACTTAAGAATGGATGAGCATATATTTCTGTATGTGCTCAATGAAGTGTATCCTCATATCACAAAGCACAGTTTTCACTTAAGAACTGCTACATCTTCAGAAGACAGGCTCACTATAACACTCCGATTCCTTGCTACACGAGAGGGTTATGTTAGGTTAGGTTAGGTCTCCAATCTTCTTAATCTATTTTTGTATTCAGGGTGCCTCACGCTGTAAAGCGCCTCATCAGCTTCAGACATCTCTATTAATTCTGTAGTTGTCGGCACACACCAATTGTATTTACCGGCAATGGTTATAAAAACACTACAGACGACAGAACGCTGCAGCGATGCTAGCGCTCCGCGTGGTAACATATCGCATTGCAGTGAACAAAAGACAAGCGATTTCTTTGATCAAATATACGGCCTCGGCCTAGATTTGATCAAATATTGGACGACATTTGTCAAAGATCCCTATTACACTATCAAATATCTTTGACAAAGATATTGGACAAAGATATTGGACAAAGAAATTTGATAGTGTAATACCGGCCCTAAGGAACCACACGTTTGTCTGAGCGGAGGTATCGATTATAATCATTGCGACGCGAGGAGTGTCGCTAACAGTACAGCTGAATACTGCATTGTCAGCGGCGTTGCCTTTGTCGGAGCGTCTAATGTACTCTGTTTATCGTAATAATAACACTGATGTAAAACATTACGCCCTTTTTTCCTCCGCGTTTTCTGTTATTTCACTGTCATTTCTTTCCCGCGGAGTATAAGCCACACTGCCAAGAGTAAAGTCAATAACAATAATGGTACGATGCAGCGATTATACGCAAATGTACGACTGCAATTTGATGCCTGATGACAATGCCTCTCATTTGTATTATTGAAAAGCATACTTGACATTTATTAAGATTTTATTGTTTTGAACAGTTTTTATTCATAGGGCGACACCAGCAATATCTGCCACGGGTGCCACTTAGCCAGATGAAACTAAGCAAAGGTTATAGGTCCTAGACTGCAATAAAAATACAACAGTTTCAATGAGAAGGCTGTGCCTTTTTGTTTATTAATAATTTGTCAAATTGTGGTTCTATTTTTGAGACACAAAGCACCAAATCATTTTCTCATTGAAGTCTATTTCTCGTATTAGTCTTTATGTTCACCATTGAAGAGAACGCTAATTCACAGTGGCGAATAGAATAATTTCAAAGCTTTCTTTGCCAGCTGTGGATACCCTTCTTTCCTCTTCATCCAAAAGACGTCAATCTTTTGCGATTAAATTCCATTTTAAGCATCCCGTCAGCTGCTAAATCTATAAGTGTTTCTTTCGTCATTGTGGTCAGATCAGCCAGTTGTACTGAAATATCTAAAAAAGGATTTAGTATCCATCTACCATTGTCAACGTCAGAGTTCAGCTCTGGAAAGTAACTTAACAGTTTCTATTCCAAATTATTCAAGCTCTGTATCGTGCAAGGAATGTGAGAACTTAGTACCACCGACTGCTTCACTGGAATTTTTTCGACAATCGTCTGAATACAATAGAAAGACTCATGTAAAAACGCTTACCACCAACTAAGTTTTGCGAGGAATGCTTTGATTTTATCCTTAGCTGTTGTAATGTTTTCTTCTTTCCCTTGGAGGCTCTTGTTTAAAATATTTAGGTGGTTAAAAAGATCTGCGAGAAATGCTAATTTTAATAGCCAAACAGGGCCACAAAAATATTTCGCATATCCAGATATAGAATCTTTTAATTCAATTTAGAATCTTGTAATTCAATTCACCTTTTAGTTCGTATCAATACCTTTCCTTTGGAAAGCCACCTGACCTCTGTGTGATACAGGAGACTTTGATGGAGCGAACCCATGTCTTCACAAATGATAAGTAGTCGAGTTTGCAAGGCTTTACCTTTAACAGAGTTTACAACTTTGATCACCTCTTTAAACACATCATTTAAATCAGAAGTTAAAATCGTGGCTGCCACAGCTTGTCAATGAAGAAAGCAGTGTGTCCACGAAAAATCTGGCATTATTGATTTCAATTTCGCGTTGCATGATTTCTCTGTAAGTATAGTATCAATAGAAAGAAAATTAAATAGGTTGGCTTTGAAATCGCTGACATACTTTGTAATGTTGTTGCATTAATTTGTTCTGAAAGCGGTGCTGATATGCAAGACCATAAAAGTGGGTTAAAAGCTGTGAGCTATCTGAGGAAGTTAACCTTGCATTACTGCACAACTGTTTCACCAAGTATCCAGTCTAGCTTACCAAATTCCCAACCAGACTAACATTAATTATAAACTTTTAGTCCTCATCTTACGATAACCGGTGATATATATATAAAAAGACAATTTAAATAAAAATAAATAAATCAGTTTATATTTGGACATTTATTTTAACATTGATCATTGTTCCGTTAACATTTCAGCATATCAAACTTGATTCATAACAAACCTGGTGCCTTATTTAGGATTATGAAAATGTGAGTTTGTAATCTTACGGAACACATCAAATAGAGAGCCAAGATTGGGAAACTACATACAACACTGCATTCATAAAATAACACATGAAGAACATTGAAACATATCCAAGAGGAAATTAACCGCAACCAACCGATTAAATTTTCACACAAAGAAGTTCGTAGCATAATCCTGTCCGTCATGAAATTACCACACACTGGTATACTAAATGCATACTAACTCTCCGTGAACTGTTCCCGAAAAGAATAGCTGAGGGCTACTTTGATGCTTACACCACATGCTTCACGTGGTCAACTTGGTTTACACAAAGAGTGTAACTCCACAATAATTTTGATAATTAAAATAAATTACATCGAAACGCAATTTACAAAAGAAAAACCTCGAACTGGTTACTATCGTCTTACTATTAACCTGATGGGTCAAACAATTGTACAATCACGTGGTACTGGTCTCACAAAGTACACCTCACGTGGGTTGAACATAAAGAAAAGTTGCTATATTGAAAAATATTGTCAAGACGAGACATTATAATCTCACGCACATTCGGATTTAAGATTGATGATCATAGTTAGAGTTACTGATCAACACGTGGTTCCACTTTACTCACAAAGTAGTGACAAAGCAACTACCGGATGATATTCTGAACTTCACACTCCAATTACACTGCGTTGCCATTTAAGATAACATTAGATATTTTAGAGCTAAACCTGAAATAAAGATGATTAAATTTTCAGTTGGGGTGAACTTAAGAAATCCATTGTCCTACGGACTTAGCAGACACGTGCTTAGTTGGATATCTTACCACTTCAGACGCTCGCCACGGACAGACTGCCGTGGGTCCCTCCTGAGGGGTGCCTCACAAATACAAACGGAAGTGACCAGAGAGGCAGCTTCCTATACCGACATTACAAGGGACGGACAGGACCATACTAAGAATAGAAACCTCTTTGCTTTTAGAAAGCGTAGTTACCTGTTCCGACGTTGGTCCTACTGTTCTTTAGCAGGCAGGCTTGTCTGCTACCATCAAGCATGCAACTAGAAATACATTTGCTCATTCATCCTCTCACACAGAAGGGAAGGAGGATGACAGTATCTTATCATATACAGTATATAAAAGAAAGCGGATGTAGGTTCCATATGAGACTGTGTGACATGAACTACATATAAACTGTGTTTTAAAGTGAAGTAGTGTGACAGATCGTTCTTGTTTACGTGTAAAAGTAACGTGTTCCACTGCTCAGTCTCCTCCCAGATAGAAACACCACAGTAAATTTAGAAGAGGAATTTATGCCGTAAATGACAACATATTTAAGGAATTAACATGAAAGGAATCCAACAGAGACCTTTCAACTTTTATTATGGTTCTGGGGGTCGCCAGAACAGGTTTACTTGGAAAGGTGTCGTGTATTCAAAAAGGTTGAAAAACACTGGTCTAGTCGAACTAATTGCGCTAGCTAAATACACTCCTGGAAATTGAAATAAGAACACCGTGAATTCATTGTCCCAGGAAGGGGAAACTTTATTGACACATTCCTGGGGTCAGATACATCACATGATCACACTGACAGAACCACAGGCACATAGACACAGGCAACAGAGCATGCACAATGTCGGCACTAGTACAGTGTATATCCACCTTTCGCAGCAATGCAGGCTGCTATTCTCCCATGGAGACGATCGTAGAGATGCTGGATGTAGTCCTGTGGAACGGCTTGCCATGCCATTTCCACCTGGCGCCTCAGTTGGACCAGCGTTCGTGCTGGACGTGCAGACCGCGTGAGACGACGCTTCATCCAGTCCCAAACATGCTCAATGGGGGACAGATCCGGAGATCTTGCTGGCCAGGGTAGTTGACTTACACCTTCTAGAGCACTTTGGGTGGCACGGGATACATGCGGACGTGCATTGTCCTGTTGGAACAGCAAGTTCCCTTGCCGGTCTAGGAATGGTAGAACGATGGGTTCGATGACGGTTTGGATGTACCGTGCACTATTCAGTGTCCCCTCGACGATCACCAGTGGTGTACGGCAAGTGTAGGAGATCGCTCCCCATACCATGATGCCGGGTGTTGGCCCTGTGTGCCTTGGTCGTATGCAATCCTGATTGTGGCGCTCACCTGCACGGCGCCAAACACGCATACGACCATCATTGGCACCAAGGCAGAAGCGACTCTCATCGCTGAAGACGACACATCTCCATTCGTCCCTCCATTCACGCCTGTCGCGACACCACTGGAGGCGGGCTGCACGATGTTGGGGCGTGAGCGGAAGACGGCCTAACGGTGTGCGGGACCGTAGCCCAGCTTCATGGAGACGGTTGCGAATGGTCCTCGCCGATACCCCAGGAGCAACAGTGTCCCTAATTTGCTGGGAAGTGGCGGTGCGGTCCCCTACGGCACTGCGTAGGATCCTACGGTCTTGGCGTGCATCCGTGCGTCGCTGCGGTCCGGTCCCAGGTCGACGGGCACGTGCACCTTCCGCCGACCACTGGCGACAACATCGATGTACTGTGGAGACCTCACGCCCCACGTGTTGAGCAATTCGGCGGTACGTCCACCCGGCCTCCCGCATGCCCACTATACGCCCTCGCTCAAAGTCCGTCAACTGCACATACGGTTCACGTCCACGCTGTCGCGGCATGCTACCAGTGTTAAAAACTGCGATGGAGCTCCGTATGCCACGGCAAACTGGCTGACACTGACGGCGGCGGTGCACAAATGCTGCGCAGCTAGCGCCATTCGACGGCCAACACCGCGGTCCCTGGTGTGTCCGCTGTGCCGTGCGTGTGATCATTGCTTGTACAGCCCTCTCGCAGTGTCCGGAGCAAGTATGGTGGGTCTGACACACCGGTGTCAATGTGTTCTTTTTTCCATTTCCAGGAGTGTACATGCGATCAGCGCGTTCGCTAGATTTGTATACACGCAATATGCACCTTTATAAGAAAATACATTCCATAATTTTATACACGCAAGTTTTCCCACATTAGGCGTATTTATTGTAGACAATTAACAAGATGGTGATACATTACATTTGCTTACAACAGTGAGCTTATACCAGTAAGGGAAATAAAATCAGTTAACGTAGATTTTATTGAGTACACATTTAATAAAATACAATTTTAATCAATATAATACTGCATTACTGTACAACCTCATTAGCGCGAAATCGCTAAAGTCGAACTCATTGTTAACGCGAAAAAAAAATTGTTCCAGACATGAATACATTAGTTGTAATAGTAAATTTTAATGGTTAACACGAATTTCAGTCCCAAAAGTAATTCAGTTTCATTTTAACAATAACTCCCAATGTTACAATAATTTTTTTCCGAAATTAATGGAAGAAATGTGACTAGAACTTACTACAAATTGTTGACTCGTTTCTAGCCGCGATTATCAGCGTGTAGGGTACATTCAATCAAAGATTATAAAAGTGTGTTTTAGGGATATTTACGCTTTGTCAGGCGTAATGAAAACAAAACACGAGCTGTTACCTCCAATAGCAAAAAAAACAGTTCCTTCCGAGAACTGGCCCGGCGGAAAATTCGTTATAAATAACGATGATAATCGAATTTTTCGACTAGGATTGTTTAATTTATGGATTGTAGGTTAGATGAAAACGTCTGGATCAGCGATATAAATTCCGGGATGGTATGTTCGATGTGTAGTCGATGTGTAGACTTTGCTGTTTACATATTCCCGAAGACCATTGATTTCGTCTTAGAGTGCTACAAATATTTGTTTCTAATCTTGATGCGCCTTGGAAAACATCAAAGGTCAATATGCTCACCTAGTATTATTTATCACAATATTCATTTGCCACGAATGGAGAGTATGAAAAAATAGGTCACAAAGAAAAAAATGCACATTTATTTCAAAAAAGAACAGGAACACTACAGTACATGTACATATCTACATCTACATCTACATTTATACTCCGCAAGCCACCCAACGTTGTGTGGCGGAGGGCACTTTACGTGCCACTGTCATTACCTCCCTTTCCTGTTCCAGTCGCGTACGGTTCGCGGGAAGAACGACTGTCTGAAAGCCTCCGTGCGCGCTCTAATCTCTCTAATTTTACATTCGTGATCTCCTCGGGAGGTATAAGTAGGGGGAAGCAATATATTCGATACCTCATCCAGAAACGCACCCTCTCGAAACCTGGACAGCAAGCTACACCGCGATGCAGAGCGCCTCTCTTGCCGAGTCTGCCACTTGAGTTTATTAAACATCTCCGTAATGCTATCACGGTTACCAAATAACCCTGTGACGAAACGCGCCGCTCTTCTTTGGATCTTCTCTACCTCCTCCGTCAACCCCATCTGGTACGGATCCCACACTGATGAGCAATACTCAAGTATAGGTCGAACGAGTGTTTTGTAAGCCACCTCCTTTGTTGATGGACTACATTTTCTAAGCACTCTCCCAATGAATCTCAACCTGGTACCCGCCTTACCAACAATTAATTTTATATCATCATTCCACTTCAAATCGTTCCGCACGCATACTCCCAGATATTTTACAGAAGTAACTGCTACCAGCGTTTGTTCCGCTATCATATAATCATACAATAAACGATCCTTCTTTCTATGTATTCGCAATACATTACATTTGTCTATGTTAAGGGACAGTTGCCACTCCCTGCACCAAGTGCCTGTCCGCTGCAGATCTTCCTGCATTTCGCTACAATTTTCTAATGCTGCAACTTCTCTGTATACTACAGCATCATCCGCGAAAAGCCGCATGGAACTTCCGACAATATCTACTAGGTCATTTACATATATTGTGAAAAGCAATGGTCCCATAACACTCCCCTGTGGCACGCCAGAGGTTACTTTAACGTCTGTAGACGTCTCTCCATTGATAACAACATGCTGTGTTCTGTTTGCTAAAAACTCTTCAATCCAGCCACACAGCTGGTCTGATATTCCGTAGGCTCTTACTTTGTTTATCAGGCGACAGTGCGGAACTGTATCGAACGCCTTCCGGAAGTCAAGAAAAATAGCATCTACCTGGGAGCCTGTATCTAATATTTTCTGGGTCTCATGAACAAATAAAGCGAGTTGGGTCTCACACGATCGCTGTTTCCGGAATCCATGTTGATTCCTACATGGTAGATTCTGGGTTTCCAAAAACGACATAATACGCGAGCAAAAAACATGTTCTAAAATTCTACAACAGATCGACGTGAGAGATATAGGTCTATAGTTTTGCGCATCTGCTCGACGACCCTTCTTGAAGACTGGGACTACCTGTGCTCTTTTCCAATCATTTGGAACCCTCCCTTCCTCTAGAGACTTGCGGTACACGGCTGTTAGAAGGGGGGCAAGTTCTTTCGCGTACTCTGTGTAGAATCGAATTGGTATCCCGTCAGGTCCAGTGGACTTTCCTCTGTTGAGTGATTCCAGTTGCTTTTCTATTCCTTTGACACTTATTTCGATGTCAGCCATTTTTTCGTTTGTCCGAGGATTTAGAGAAGGAACTTCAGTGCGGTCTTCCTCTGTGAAACAGCTTTGGAAAAAGGTGTTTAGTATTTCAGCTTTACGCGTGTCATCCTCTGTTTCAATGCCATCATCATCCTGGAGTGTCTGGATATGCTGTTTCGAGCCACTTCTCACAAGTGTAAAACGAACATAAATATCTCTCGATGTACACCAAACTCACAGAGGATTACAAATGGCAAAAGCACCAATACAGAGGTCAGTTACGCATTATTGGAGTTTATCAGTTATTGCAAATCGATATTCGTGTGGAACTGTTACGTTCGCCGGTCCCTGCACAGCGGTGATTCAATTTTACATTACGTTTTAAAATAAGTGTACTACTTTCAGTCTTTGGTGCGGGCTTGGTCTACTCGGCTCCAAAACAATCTTCCTTCTCGTGTGGAACTGTTACGTTCGCCGGTCCCTACACAGCGGCGAATTCAATTTTACATTCCGTTTTAAAATAAGTGTACTACTCTCAGTCTTTGGTGCGGGCTTGGTCTACTCGGCTCCAAAAAAAATCTTCCTTCGGAGGTGCCGAAATGCATTTCCGGCGGTATTCCGGAAATCTGAAATTTTTATTACTATAAAAGAATATGGAATTGATTTGTCCAAATGTAGACGGCAGGGTTACGATGGATCAAATGTTATGTCGGGTATGTATGGAAGATTACAAGCCCTTATAAAAGAACATGCCCCAAATGCCGATTATATTCATTGTGTGGCACATGCATTAAATAATGTTGCAAAACGTGTTCCTGAAGTGTCATTTTTTCGATAATTTGGAAAATATTTACCTGTTTTGGCAGTAGTATAAAGCATTGGTGCTACCCCGCGCGGTCTTAGGAGTCTTGTCACGTTTCGTGCGGCTCCCCCCGTCGGAGGTTCGAGTCCTCCCTCGGGCATGGGTGGTATGTGCCCTTAGCGTAAGTTAGTTTAAGTTTGATGAAGTAGTGTGGAAGCTTATGGGCTGATGACCTCAGCAGTTTGGTCCCATAAGATCTTACCACGAATTTGCAAAATAAAACATTGGGCAATGCTGAGTAACGATAAATTTTTAAAATATAAAATTACCCTTCAGAAGGTATGCTCTACTAGTTGGTCTTCAAGACACGACATTTTATTAGCTATAAAGAAAAATTATTCAATAATAATGAAAACTTTGTACCAGATAAATTTAATTTCTACTAAAAAAGATGAATGTGGCGAATGTAAAAGTATTATTAAAATTTTAGAGAACTACAATCTTATAGTGTTTGTCACCTTTTTTAATTCATTATTTGAAATCACTGAAAGTCAGAAATTCCATTCCATTAAGGAACTCATTTAATGATTACTGATTAAATTCAGTAGCCTTGCATGCTGTTTACCGGAGGTAATAACAAAATGGTTCAAGTGGCTCTGAGCCTTATGGGACTTGACATCTGCGGTCATGAGTCCCCTAGAACTTAGAACTACTTAAACCTAACTAACCTAAGGACATCACACACATCCATGCCCGAGGCAGGATTCGAACCTGCGACCGTAGCGGCCGCGCGGTTCCAGACTGACGCGCCAAGAACCGCTCGGCCACAACGGCCGGCAGGTAATAACAACATGTTTCCTAATTTTGACACTTTCTGTAACAACTGCAACAGTTGAAGGAAGTTTTTCGAAGTTAAAGTTGATTAAAAACTTCTACGAGCCAAGAACGGCTTGTAGACTTCTCAGTGCTGTCTATAGAGGCAGAACATCTTGAAAAACTAAATAAAAAGGTACCGAAAAAAGACGAGAAAAGTATATATTTGAATTGTTTCGTTAATATGGCTCCTAGGAGCATTAATTGTAAATAATTACTTACCTATGTAATCTATACTTAATCAATAAATATTTATATTATTCAAAATGAGATTTGTCTGTTTATTTTGTGAAAAATCTTTACCCTGCTTTTGAGCTTCGCCACAATCGGATAAAAGGGCCCCGTGACAAATTTTGATACAGGACTCGTCTAAGGGAAGCTAGGCCACTGGGTTACATTGCCTCCTGCTACGTTCCTTCCTGTTGGCTTCCAGTGGAAATTGGTATATACTCGCCTACAAAATCTGAAATGACAACTGTGAGAGTACGTGAAAATCAAAAATAAGTGAACATAGGTTGTTGTTGTGTCATACGGTGAAGTCTAGTAATTTGGGGCGTGAGCAGTGAGAATCTTCCATTCATGAAACATTGTATGCCGCAGTGTTTTTGATATATGGCTGCGTCCGAAACAAAACTAGGGAGTCGTCGGATTGGTCGAGGACCCCTATGGTTTCTCGTGACTGATAGAGCCCGTGCCTCCTGTCTGAGACTGAGGTTTAGAAATGAATGGATTTATATTACTTGTTGTTGTTGTTGTGGTCTTCAGTCCTCAGACTGGTTTGATGCAGCTCTCCATGCTACTCTATCCTGTGCAAGCTTCTTCATCTCCCAGTACCTACTGCAACCTACATCCTTCTGAATCTGCTTAGTGTATTGATCTCTTGGTCTCCCTCTACGATTTTTACCCTCCACGCTGCCCTCCAATGCTAAATTTGTGATCCCTTGATGCCTCAAAACATGTCCTACCAAACGATCCCTTCTTCTAGTCAAGTTGTGCCACAAACTTCTCTTCTCCCCAATCCTATTCAATACCTCCTCATTAGTTATGTGATCTACCCATCTAATCTTCAGCATTCTTCTGTAGCACCACATTTCGAAAGCTTCTATTCTCTTCTTGTCGAAACTGGTTATCGTCCATGTTTCACTTCCATACATGGCTACACTCCATACAAATACTTTCAGAAACGACTTCCTGACACTTAAATCTATACTCGATGTTAACAAATTTCTCTTCTTCATAAACGATTTCCTAGCGTTATTTTATTGCGCTTATGTATGATAATTCGGCATTTTCTTTTGAGATGCTTTTGCCTTGTGACAGTCATTTAGCGAATTTTGGTTGTTAAGTAGTTGGGGGTGATACCTACATATATGTTTCGACTTAGTAAGTGGGATAAAGTGATGGTTCTTGTGAAAAAATTTTCGCATTTTTAATAATGTCAGGAATTTTTCAGTGTTTGATTCTGCATATAAGAGTTTGTTAGGCAGGCAACGAGATGCATTTTACGCTAACCGCATAAAACTATTGTGCACTGATCGAACTTTCCTGGCATTTGTATCAGATGCTAACGACCATAGTTCCGACTCACAAAATAGCTAAAAGAAGTACTGTTTTGTATATTTTAAGTTTAGTATTCACATATGATCTATCATTGTCGAGACCCTTTGTTGCATATCTAGGTTATATGTCAGTCTCTTGTCAAAAACGAAACTTGATGTTATGTTTTCAATCTAGATAGTACAAAAAAACAAATATAATAATACACAGTCAAATAGCGGTTTACTGTTCTTTTTTAAAAAGTTACAAAACGTTTACTTCATGGGCATCCCCGAGCCAGTGATGGTTCTTGTGAAAAAATTTTCGGATTTTTATTATGTGAGGAATTTTTCAGTGTTTGATTCGGCATATAAGAGTCTGTTAGGCAGGTAACGAGAAGCATTTAACGCTAACCGCATAAAACTATTCTGCACTGATCGAACTTTCCTGGCATTTGTATCAGATGCTAACGACCGTAGTTGTGGATTCAGTGGTTTCAGGCGAGAGCTCATTGGACGGCCGGGTTCAGGTCTGTTGTGTTTTCTGATGAAATCTGCATTTGTCTCCGTGTCAGTGCTGGCCGTGTGTTGGTTAGAAGGAGGACAGTTGAGGGCCTGCAACCATCCTGTCTGCGTACTAGATACACTAGACCTACATTTGGAGTTATGGGCTAGGGTGCGATTTCATATAACAGCACTCTCGTGGTTATCCCACACACCCTGACAGCAAATTTGTGGATCTCCTGGTGATTCGACTTGTTGTGTTGCCATTCACGAACAGCATTCCATGGGGTATTTTCCAACAGGATAACGCTCGTCCACATGTGTGCTATTGTAATCAGACATGCTTTACAGAGTGTCGACATGTTGCCTTGCCTGCTCGATCACCAGATCTGTCTCCAATCGAGCACACATGGGACATAATCGGAGGACAACTTTAGCGTCATCCACAGACAGTATAAACTGCCCCTGTGTTGACCGACCAAGTGCAACAGGCATTGAACTCCATCCCACAAACTGACATCCAGCATCTATACAACACTATTAACACTCGTTTGTATGCTTAAATTCAACAATATGGCGGTTACACTGGTTTTAATGTACCAGCTTTTCATATTTGCATTGGCTTTTCGCGCGCTTACATGAACCTGTGATCTCACAATGTTTATCACTTAAATATTTAACCTAGACAAATTATCTCAAAGCTGGATCAGATGGGGATTTTTCTGTAAGTTCTTTGCGATAAATAGGAGATTTTTACTGCAGAGGACTGTATCATCAGCGAATACTGATAGTTGACTCCCTGGCTGTCTGAAGATGTCATCGCTACGGTCGCAGCTTCGAATCCTGTCTCGGGCATGGATGTGTGTGATGTCCTTAGGTTAGTTAGGTTTAAGTAGTTCTAAGTTCTAGGGGACTGATGACCTCAGAAGTTAAGTCCCATAGTGCTCAGAGCCATTTGAAACATCTGAAGATGTCATTCGTATGTCCTGAATATAGAATCTCCTGAATATAGAATTGGGCACATTACGGAACTTCATGGCACACCAGCACCTGTTTGAAGTTGTTGTTTGCACCAGGTACCCGTACATAGAAATATTTTTTTTCTTAAAAGTCATCCCCAGATATTGAGAATGTGCTTAGGGCAGCCTTGATACTGAATTTTGGACATAAGCCGTTTATGCTAAAACCTATCAAACGCCTTCTCTGTGTCCAGTAAAGACGACTCCTGTGCCGTGCTTAATGTTTCTTGCAAAATGTATTTGCTCAGAGGTGCATGGTTTGGTGAACGACGCTGTGCTCGCTCCTTAAATAAACCTGTATGAGAACGTTACTGTCTCTATCTATCCCCCTTCCCCCACCCCCCCTTCCTGCATATATCGTTCGTTCGTTCGAGTAATGAATCGTGACCGCTCACAACTGTTTTCATATTGCTTCTACTGCGCATTGGCACCTTCGTGATTGTTTTGATCGTCCCAGTTCGCTTGCTTCGCTCGAGTGCATATTCTGTTTTGTTGCTTGGCCACATGTAGTGCTGGTTGACAACGCTTCCTTCAACGCTATGGTGGATTTCGTTGTTGCTGCATTTCGATTCAACATTATCAGCCACCACTGGAGTTACCTAATTATAATTTGCGTACTAAGAATTTACCGTATCATGTTTAGTAGGACTAATTCATAAAAGATCTATCAAAATCACATTTTTGGCGCAACATGACGTAGTAAAAGTAGGGAAATGCCACGGTGACGTATAATTATGTTACCTTCAACCTACCTCTGTTTACAGTTCCAAGTTAAGCCACTTTTAAAGTTGTAAAGCCTTATCCCACGCTTGCACGTACGTAATAGTCATTAATACCTACAAAAAGCACGTACACCTACAGCACACTTTTACTAGCGCTGAATAATGTTCAGAAACGCATTTCCCCTGTATTATTATTTCTTTTTAGTTCTCCCAATCATTTTCCGAAAAGGTATGCGCATCTTATTGTACACAATACGTGTATTAAGATATGGCAGATATCATGACAGATATAATTCATTTGGTGTGATAGTAGCTTCGTTTATATACGAGTACATGGAGAAACAAGATTTGAGCGCAATTACGTAAAAAGCAACAATCTGTTATTGCAGTTTGAAATTCCTTCTCTCTGTGCCCGTCCACTTCCTCTCTCACACACACACAAATACCCACACACGCGAGCGAGCTCGTGATAGCAAATGAGTGTCCTTCTGCCTATACACCTGCAAGAACATATGGTGACAAGAACTACCGCGAGTGTATTGAAATACGTATAACGGGAATGCACTGGAGATGAATATTTATATCCGAAATCTAGTTTTGTAAGAATAATAAAGACTAATGGGATTGCGACTGACTGTGTGTGCCTCTTCTTCCTCAGAAAATAAAAACATTAACGGAGTCTGATACTGTATACATTAAAGAAATTCACTTACATAGATTTTGTGTGATTGCTTATACTCGTATCTTTTATGCTTGCATTTGCTAACGTCATATTTATTTTAGCTTACATGTGAACAAAGATACATTTTAAAAACAAATATCAAGCAACAAGGCTTTGAGATTCTCGCTAAACAAGGAAAAGACAGTATATTTTATTCATGGCCCGCATCTCGTGGTCGTGCGGTAGCGTTCTCGCTTCCCACGCCCGGGTTCGATTCCCGGCGGGGTCAGGGATTTTCTCTGCCTCGTGATGGCTGGGTGTTGTGTGCTGTCCTTATGTTACTTAGGTTTAAGTAGTTCTAAGTTCTAGGGGACTGATGACCATAGATGTTAAGTCCCATAGTGCTCAGAGCCATTTGAACCATTTTTATTCCTGTTGATCTGATGTACATTTGAATTCATTGCTGAAAAGGGCTATTTTTGTAAAGGTAAAGGTTTCTGTTGTACGAACATGGAGAATTATTCCATATCTTCTAGCTTCCTATGGACATTAATTTTACTGTTATTATTTCCAACGGGCTTAGATGTTCTCTCTATGTCAGATGTAGAAGCAACACAGGTGTGCTCCGGGGAAGTGTTCAGAGGACCCTTGCTGTTCACATTGTATTTCACTGACATTGCAGGCAATATTAATAGCAAAATCAGGCTTTTTGCAGATGGTGAAGTTATCTATAATGAAGCTGCTTAAATAGCTAGTCAGATATTGATAAGATTTCAAGGTGGTGCAGACAATTAGCAACTTGCTCTAAATGTTCAGAAACGTCAAATTTTGCGCTTTACAAAACGGAAAAACGTAGTATTCTATGAGTATAATATCAATGAGTCACTATTGGAATCGGCCAACTAATGCAAATACCTGGGGAAACACTTTTTAGGGATATGAAATGGAATGATCACATAGGTTCAGTCGGAGGAAAAGCAGATGGTAGACTTCGCTTTATTGTTAGAATATTGGCGAAGTGCAGTCAGTCTGCAAAGGAGATTGCTTACATATAACTCGTGCGACCGGTTCTAGAGTATTGCTCAAGTGTGTATGTACCTCACGGTGGTTTACAGAGTATAGATGCAAATGTTATTGTAGATGTGAAGTACATGAATATTGAGAGAGACGTCTACTACATATATCTGTTGGCTTTGTACTGATCATTGCCCTCGTGGTTATTTTCTAAGCGAGTGATTATCATGATAAAACACTATATGCTGCGAGTCCATAATATACCTAAGAATGACATTCTGTAAATTTAAGACGTAAACGACTCTAATTAAGAAATAACGTGAGGCCTGGAGGAGGTAACATACAGATTTCGAAATATGTCTTGTCAACGCAATGTTTTATTCTACTATACTGACCATTTTCAGCTGTTCAGTCACTTTCGATTGTATCTACGTTCATACATGTGGTACCAATAACAGGTCGTACATTATGTCATACAAGAAACAAAACATGAGAGAATATATGAATACTAGAATTTCGAAAACCACACTCTAAACCATACCAGTAATCAATGTTACACTCCGCACACATATGGCCAGATTGAAGAGAAGTTGGCCTACCTGGTATTATGATTTTCATTGTTATTTTCGAGACGCCAGTTCTCCTATAATATTCTCTCGTGATTCATTATTTATTACGGCTCTATTAACCCTCCGTTACTCGCGTGAAAATTCCTGACGTCACTCGCGCGGATGACTGGTGTCATCCACAAAGCAAGCGGTCTATTTGTACACTTTGACCGGTCTTTATGACTGGTTTTATGAGTTTTTATTAAATCTAAACACAATACATTTAATATTTGTACACAGTATAATATATTCTAACGTTTGAAACAGTGTGACCATTCGAAGAACAATATCTTCAGCTGAATTACTGACATTACATGGTCCCTCTTGTTGCTTACCCGACGTATGGTTCTAAATTCAAAGTGTAAACCGGTTTTTACATCAACCAAAGGAAACACTTTTAACCCATACTTTGCTGGTTTGCTATCAATATATTGCCTGAACGGGCAGTTTCATCTAAACGCCAAAAGCTGTTCGTCAACAGTAAGATATTCACTAGGTGAAAAATATTTTTGGCAATTGTTCGTGAATAGTTCAAGTACCTCTCTGATAGCTATGATAGCAGCCAACTTGTCAATCTCCCTGCGAACGCCTGTATCACGGATATTATCAAACCTCCGACATCTCAAGACAAACCTGAATCGGTTTTCACTTATGCATGAATAACATGATTCAAGTCCGTTTCCCTTTGAGTTATCCCACAATTTCGATATACTCATCCTAGAACATCTCAAAGATCCACATAGATATAACAAACCAATGAAAGCTCTGATCTCTATCGCTTATGTTTCTTTAGCGTCCCTTTCCCTAGAAAAGTTACCACGAAGTTAATTGATGTATATATTGTGCATGTTGCGATAATGTTTATTATGTTTTCATCCAAGATCAAGTTAAAAATTTCTATTTCTGTCTTTTTTATACGAGCTTGTTTTTTCGTCAGGCAAAGATCTGCTTCTAACACTGGTAAGATATCTATTTTTCCTCCATTTAGTTATTCCATCTTTCCCTAAAAAATGCATCCTCTTGAGCTACTTCTTCCTGTGATTCATATTCATCATTTTCTGACACTTCTCGTTCTGTTCCTGAATCATGTCCGCTTTCATGAACAGAATCCTCAGTCTCTTGAGTCAGCGCTGTCATTGTGGGCATCTTCATCACTCAGCTCATTGAACCATTCCAGGCATACATTAAAATCTCTACTAAACTCTATCCGAGGTTTATTGCCTTTGACATTTCTTCCACAATTTAAAAATAAAGAGAATACTAGGTAACATTGAAGGTAACTGCAATCAGTTTCAATACGTCTAAATTTACGCACATGAGAGATCGAATAAATCTAGGAAAGCAATACAGACTTACTTTGTTTCAGATTGTGGCAGCAGAGCTCGCGCGGATGATAAGTGTCCTCTAGACTATAACAATGTTTCATAAACGATGTATCTTTCGTAACTAAAAGACAACAATGATTAGAGCTAACAGCCGGAGAGTTAACAGCAAGGTACTGAAAATGGCGCGAACTCAATCCGGCCCTGCCAGACAAAATTGAGCGGGAAAGTCATGTGGAAGATGTGGGGTTCACGTGGGATGAAAATGGGGTACTTGAAATTGAAAGAACAGTTGAAACGAGACAACAGTGTGGAATGAAAGGTTTTGTTTCAAATTGACAGCCCTAGCGAATGAGAATGGGTCCATTTTTGCTGATAAATGCAATCAAGCATGGGGAAAAATCAGATTTTTTTAAAGCACATTTAATTTCTCAAATAACTTCAAAGTTCTGCAACACGATTTGTGCTTGCTTTGCTAATAAAGTAGGAATCAAAACAGAGAATTAAAGGAAGTTACTTCAACAAGTAGCGTTTCTTTAGTCTAACGTGACCTGTATGTATTTAAATTCACTCAACAGCTGTCACGTAAGTGCGATCTGTTTTCGTCTGACGTGAGAGCTGACTCACTGAATAGTACATTTAGCTTTGCGACCATTGCTCTTTGGAGTCACAGGAATAAACTTCTGTGGTGAGTCGAAACTAGCTGTGACCGTTCACTGGTCGTGGCTCGAACACCTTTAGGCTAATTATAACCCACTGGAGCTAGGAGAATGTCTCTTCCGAACGCAATCGCGTGATCATGACGCTTACGATCGTTATTCAGACGAACCTATGACCTCAATATACGAGAGCTGTTCAATAGATAATGTTCATAATTTTTTATGGTCATAATTTCTCTCGCTAAAATTTAATCTTCTGATATGCTGTTAGCTTAATGTGCAACAAACATGCCGTAGTAGTTTCATTGTTGGAACTACTGGTACTCTTCTGTGAGAGGCAGGCAAGGTCAGACATGTTCAGTATCGCCTACCGCTATAATTGAGGTAACACGTGAGGAACAATATGCGGCTCTGAATTTCTGCTTTCGTCGCAACAAATCTTCAGCTGAGGCCTATACAATGTTATAGGAGGCCTATGGAGAGTCTGTTCTTCACTACATCACAGCTCGAAGGTGGTTTAAAATGTTTAAAGGGGGGAGACAATCAATTTCAAAGAAAGGTGGACCCGGTGCTCCAGTTACTGCTCTTACGGAAGAAAACATCAACACTGCTGCCGTCATTGTGAGAGAGGATCGACTAATTACCTTAAGACCACTTTCTGAAATACTGAACATTTCATTGGGTGCCACCCACACGTTGGTGACAGGAAAATTACACATGACACGTGTTTGTGCGTGATGGGTTCCAAGACTGTTGCATCCGGAACAAAAGGACATTTGCGTGAAGGTCTGCATGCAGTTAAAGTTGATGTTAGAGGAAGATCCGGAGTTTCCTACAAATGTAATCACTGCTGATGAAACTTGGCTACATTATTTTGATCCTGAGAGCAAATAGCAAAGCTCAGTGTGGAAATATCCTTCATCACCAGCCCCCTAAAAAGCAAAGGTGGTTGCTTCTGTTGGGAAAGCAATGGTCATCTCATTCTTTGATATTCATGGAATGGTATATCAGCATGTATTTGCACAAACATCAGTAACTGGACAATACTACAGGGACCTCCTGAAAACACTGCAAGTCCCTATGAGACGCAAAAGACCACATTTCCGTGAAACAGGCTGCATGCTGCACCACGATAATGCGCGGCCGCAAATTGCCAATTTTGTTGCAGAAATCTTGCAAAAATCTTGCATCCCTCACCCTCCCCATAGACCGGATTTAGCCCCATGTGACTTTTTTCTATTCCTTTAAATGAAGAAACGCCTTCGTGGGAGTCATTATCAATCGTCAGAAGCAGTCTGGTGAAAGCTGCAGAGGCGATTTTGAAGGACCTCTCAAAAAATTGTTTCCAGCATGTATTTGAAGACTGGCAGAAACGTTGGGACAAGTGCATCGCATTCATGGGAGACTACTTTGAGAAAGACCATCAAAATTATGAGGATGGGTTGTGTATGTTGTCAAAAAGAAATTCTTTATTGAACAGCCCCCGTATAATGCATGCTTGGCCCTGTATTGATACCCAAAGCCTTGGAAGAAGACTAGAGTCATAAAGCTGTGTCAATTAAACAGAGACTATCTGTTCCCCAGGACTACATGCCAATCTCACAACTGTGCTTTCTGGGACATACTGGAAGAACTTCTGGAATTCTTAAAAGGCATTAGCGTGCCCGGGATAGGGACGACCCCATCCGATGGCCACCGACTGCCCGGCCGGAAACGCTCCAGAGGATTCCAGGAAGGCTGGCGCTAAGCTGGTGAAAGCCGCTGACCACCTGACAAGGGAGAAATAGCCTGCCACCTTCTTGCTTTTGTCGTCGGCTTCGGTCGGTAAACTTCTGATGCAGCTCTCCACGCTAGTGCATCCTATGAAAACCTCTTTATCTCTGAATAATTACTACAACCTACAGTTATTTGAACCTGTTTACTGGAATTATCCCTATGTCTCCTGTAATCATCCCTTGGTCTCCTGTAACCTGTATCCTCCACACTTCCCTCCATTATCAAACTGACGATTCCTTGATGCCTTAAGGATGGGTCCTATCAACCGATCCCCTTCTTTTGAAAAATTCTGCTGTAAACTATTTTCTTCCCAGTCTGATTCAGTACCTCTTCATTAGTTACTTGATATACCGATCTAATCCTCAGCATTCTTCTGTAAAACTGCAGTTCAAAATCTTTTATTCTCTTCTTGTCTGAATTGCTTATCATCCACATTTCACTTCCACACTAGGGCAAACACTTCCAGAACAGACTTGTTGTTGTTGTTGTGGTCTTCAGTCCTGAGACTGGTTTGATGCAGCTCTCCATGCTACTCTATCCTGTGCAAGCTTCTTCATCTCCCAGTACCTACTGCAACCTACATCATTCTGAATCCGCTTAGTGTATTCATCTCTTGGTCTCCCTCTACGATTTTTACCCTCCACGCTGCCCTCCAATACTAAATTGGTGATTCCTTGATGCCTCAGAACATGTCCTACCAAACGATCCCGTCTTCTGGTCAAGTTGTGCCACAAACTTCTCTTCTCCCCAATCCTATTCAGTACCTCCTCATTAGTTATGTGATCTACCCATCTAATCTTCAGCATTCTTCTGTAGCACCACATTTCGAAAGCTTCTATTCTCTTCTTGTCCAAACTATTTATCGTCCATGTTTCACTTCCATACATGGCTACACTCCATACAAATACTTTCAGAAATGACTTCCTGACACTTAAATCTATACTCGATGTTAACAAATTTCTCTTCTTCAGAAACGCTTTCTGAAGAAGAGAAATTTGTTAACATCGAGTATAGATTTAAGTGTCAGGAAGTCATTTCTGAAAGTATTTGTATGGAGTGTAGCCATGTATGGAAGTGAAACATGGACGATAAATAGTTTGGACAAGAAGAGAATAGAAGCTTTCGAAATGTGGTGCTACAGACTTACCAACAGACTTACTAACAGTTAAATTTACATTAGACATTAATGAATTACTCTTTTCCGGAAATATTTTTCTCATGCAAGCCGTTCTATACTGTAACCCTCTCCACTTCGGACATTATTAGTTAGTTTTCTGTCCAAATAGCAGAACTCAGCTACTACTTTTAGTGTCTCATTTTATAAACTAACTGTATCAGCACCAAATTTTTAATTCGACTACATTCCATTACCCTTGTTCTGCCTTTGTTGCTGTACATCTTATGAACTCTTTTTCAAGACAATATAAATTCAATTCAACTGCTCTCCCAAGTCCTCTGCTGTCTCTGACAGAATTACAATATCATCTACAAACCTCAAAGTTTTTATTTCTTCTCCCAGGATTTCCGTTCCACTTCCAAATTTTGATAGGTATCCTTTACCGTTTGCTCAACGTATTGATTGAACGGCAAACACGACAGGCTACACAGTCCTTTGTCAACCACTGCTTCCCTTTCATGTCGTTCGACTTGTATAACAACAGTCTGCTTTCACTAACAGTCGTAAATTAACTTTCCCTCCCTACATAATACCCCTGATGCCTTTAGAATTTCAAAGAGTCTGCTTCTACCAGTTTTTCCAATCTGCAAATAATTCGCGTGAGTATTTTGCAACTCTGACTTATTAAACTGACAATTCGGCAATATTCACAGCTGTCAGTATCTGCCCTCGAACTTTGGAATTAGAATTATTGCATTCTTCTTGAAGTCTGAGGGTATTTTAAGACTGTCTCATAATGTTGCACGCTGGGTGGAATAGTTTTGTTACTGTATATTCTCCCAAGGATCTTAACAATTCTCGTGGATTGTCATCTACAACAGGTGCCATGTTTCGACCTAGATCTTTTAGTGCTGTGTCAAATTCTTCTCACGGCGCTATACCTCCCATCTTACCTCCAGCTACTTTTTCTGCCCCTTCTCCAATGTTTCTTTCAAGTGTTTTTCACCTTTATAGATCTTGTATACATTCTTTCCACTTTTTCCTTCTTTGTTTAATCCTACACTCCTGGAAATTAAAATAAGAACACCGTGAATTCATTGTCCCAGGAAGGGGAAACTTTATTGACACATTCCTGGGGTCAGATACATCACATGATCACACTGACAGAACCACAGGCACATAGACACGGGCAACAGAGCATGCACAATGTCGGCACTAGTACAGTGTTTATCCATCTTTCGCAGCAATGCAGGCTGCTATTCTCCCATGGAGACGATCGTAGAGATGCTGGATGTAGTCCTGTGGAACGGCTTGCCATGCCATTTCCACCTGGCACCTCAGTTGGACCAGCGTTCGTGCTGGACGTGCAGACCGCGTGAGACGACGCTTCATCCAGTCCCAAACATGCTCAATGGGGGACAGATCCGGAGATCTTGCTGGCCAGGGTAGTTGACTTACACCTTCTAGAGCACGTTGGGTGGCACGGGATACATGCGGACGTGCATTGTCCTGTTGGAACAGCAAGTTCCCTTGCCGGTCTAGGAATGGTAGAACGATGGGTTCGATGACGGTTTGGATGTACCGTGCACTATTCAGTGTCCCCTCGACGATCACCAGTGGTGTACGGCCAGTGTAGGAGATCGCTCCCCACACCATGATGCCGGGTGTTGGCCCTGTGTGCCTCGGTCGTATGCAGTCCTGATTGTGGCGCTCACCTGCACGGCGCCAAACACGCATACGACCATCATTGGCACCAAGGCAGAAGCGACTCTCATCGCTGAAGACGACACATTTCCATTCGTCCCTCCATTCACGCCTGTCGCGACACCACTGGAGGCGGGCTGCACGATGTTGGGGCGTGAGCGGAAGACGGCCTAACGGTGTGCGGGACCGTAGCCCAGCTTCATGGAGACGGTTGCGAATGGTCCTCGCCGATACCACAGGAGCAACAGTGTCCCTAATTTGCTGGGAAGTGGCGGTGCGGTCCCCTACGGCACTGCGTAGGATCCTACGGTCTTGGCGTGCATCCGTGCGTCGCTGCGGTCCGGTCCCAGGTCGACGGGCACATGCACCTTCCGCCGACCACTGGCGACAACATCGATGTACTGTGGAGACCTCACGCCCCACGTGTTGAGCAATTCGGCGGTACGTCCACCCGGCCTCCCGCATGCCCACTATACGCCCTCGCTCAAAGTCCGTCAACTGCACATACGGTTCACGTCCACGCTGTCGCGGCATGCTACCAGTGTTAAAGACTGCGATGGAGCTCCGTATGCCACGGCAAACTGGCTGACACTGACGGCGGCGGTGCACAAACGCTGCGCAGCTAGCGCCATTCGACGGCCAACACCGCGGTTCCTGGTGTGTCCGCTGTGCCGTGCGTGTGATCATTGCTTGTACAGCCCTCTCGCAGTGTCCGGAGCAAGTATGGTGGGTCTGACACACCGGTGTCAATGTGTTCTTTTTTCCATTTCCAGGAGTGTAGATTGCCATGTGAGCTCTTGATTCACAAGCTGCTTCTCCTTTCAGAAATCAGCTACTGCAGAGCACCCAAATGTACTGCCACTGCCTTTACATGGTTATAAATCTTTCCAAAGACGAAAACAGAATGTATAAAGCTTTATTTACCCTTCATATTTACATGTTACCACTGAATCAACGTTGATAGTCCGATCAAATATCTGTTTCTCAAGCGCGAGTTGTTTTTTCACTAATGTGTCTTTAATCAACTCTCCAGTTACGTCTTCCTTATGAAGCCAGCTTATCAGTACTTTCAAAATAGTTTTAATACAGACAAGGTACAGTTTCATTATAGACTCCACTGAGTTCGTAAGAAGGAGGAGGAAATAAATGTACACGAAGAAATGTTTGAAAATCGTATCCACGCAATTATTATTTTATCTTCAGCCAGTGATAGTGTACGTGAGCCTTTGTCACTAAAAGAAGGAGTCGGTATAGCAGTTTAGAAATTAGCCAGCTATGCAGAATGTAGAGTTGTTGCCAATCAGTTCAATTTTTTCTATGCAACAAACGTATCATCAATTATGAATCTCTTTCCAGCTAATGAAGGTAAACAAGTTTCTCTTTCATTTTATTCACTACTCATAAAATTGCTTCATCCACATTAACCAATATTTTTGAAAGCAAGTTTCTAAAGCAGCTGAGCGTTTCGTGAGAGCGAGTATCGATTGTAGAAGAGAAAATCCGGCAGTTAGAACCGCATTTCTAGAACCCATATTGAAATGTTTCCATTACCAATCGGATGCGATACTGAGAAAGTGGTTTACGAACGTGACCGCGAAAGGTCTAGTAGCGAATCACAGAGCTACATTTAGCATTTGTAGATTTAGGGAAATGTTGACTGGAATACACTCTTTGAAATTCAAACTGTGGTAGGCATAAAACACTGGGAGCGGAAGTTCATCCACAACTTAGGGAGTGTGAGATTATTTTCAACTTGTACAGAAGTCAGACTACCGTTATATGGGTCGAAGTGAGATAGTAATTGGGTAGGGAATGAGATGATAGTAAATAAAACCAAGAAGAAATTTGGAAAAAAGAATTAAAGCCTTCTAATTCTGACAGAGAGGACAGAGGACTTCAGGGATCAGTTGAAGAGAATAAGGGGTTATAAACTGAACATCAATAATAGTAAAATTCAGGTAATCGTGTCAGCCGAATGAAATGAGGTGATGCTAAGGGAATTACATTACGACGTGAGACAGTAAAAGTAACATGGATGTTTTGCTATTTGAGCAGTAAAGTAACTGACTGTGGCAGAATTAAACATAACATAAAATGCAATCTGGCAATACCATGGCAAGCTTTTATGATAAGAAGAAATGTTGTATTAATATCGAATACAAATTCAAGTGTTAGGAAGGCTTTTATGAAAGCTTTGCAATGTAGCGTTGTATGGAAGTGCGACGTGGACGATAAACAATATGGATAAAAAGAGAAGCTTGTGGAATGTGGTGTTACAGAAGAATGCTCATGACCAATTGCATATTCGTAGATCGAATAACTTACAAGGAGGTACTGAACTGTAAGGGGGAGTAAAAACCTCTATGGCACAGCTTGAGCCGGCTGCTGTGGCCGAGAGGTTCTTAATCTAGGCGCTTCAGGCTGGAACCGCGTGACCGCTACGGTCGCAGGTTCGAATCCTGCCTCGGGCATGGATGTGTGTGATGTCCTTAGGTTAGTTAGGTTTAAGTAGTTTTAAGTTCTAGGGGACTGATGACCTCAGATGTTAAGTCCCACAGTGCTCAGAGCCATTTTTGAGCACAGCTTGACTAAAGGAAGTACAATGGAACAGTCAATCTAATAATGGAGGGAAATGTTGTTGACCACGGCTTTACTGCAGAAGACAGCGTCCAGCATCTGAGAATGCGATAACAAGAGTGCCAACACACAGACACAGATACAGACTAGTTATTTGGCCAGCTTTTCTATGTAAACGAGCATTTACTAAACACAAAAACATCCCATATTTGCATGTATGGAAAATTGGTCTTATCCAACCAAGCAAAATCCGTGAATAGTGTTACAGTATTTTTTTCTTAAGATAATATTGCTGTATACATGACTTATTTAAATGTTTTAAAAAGTTGTTTCGTCTGATTTAGTTTTGTAAATGATCTGTATATGAATAAAAAGCGCCTGACTCAGTATGAGTATCCGTCAAGAACAAGTCAGTAAGTGACACGTGTATCCAACTTCTATAGAAATTGTTTCCGGAGTTTCAGATGTTCCGCTGTACTGCATGCGGTATTCCAAGTGTAATTGTTTTCGTAGCGCGATACTGATACGCGGTTCGAGATGCTGTGATATGCAAATGATTAGCTTTTCAGAGCATTCACACAAGGTTGGCGCCGGTGGCGACACCTACAACGTGCTGACATGAGGAAAGTTCCCAACCAATTTCTCATACACAAACAGCAGTTGACCGGCGTTGCCTGGTGAAACGTTGTTGTGATGCCTCTTGTAAGGAGGAGAAATGCGTACCATCACGTTTCCGACTTTGATAAAGGTCGGATCCTAGCCTATCGCGACTGCGGTTTATCCTATCGCAACATTGTTGCTCGCGTTGGTCGAGATCCAATGACTGTTAGCAGAATATAGAATCGGTGGGTTCAGGAGGGTAATACGGAACGCCGTGCTGGATCCCAACGGCCTCGTATCACTAGCAGTCGAGATGACAGGCATCTTATCCGCATGACTGTAACGGATCGTGCAGCCACGTCTCGATCCCTGAGTCAACAGATGGGGACGTATGCAAGACAACAACCATCTGCACCAACAGTTCGACGACGTTTGCAGCAGCATGGACTATCACTTCGAAGACCATGGCTGCGGTTACCCTTGACGCTGCATCACAGACAGGAGCGCCTGCGATGGTGTACTCAACGAGGAACCTGGGTGCACGAATGGCAAAACGTCATTTTTTCGGATGAAACCAGGTTCTGTTTACAGCATCATGATGGTCGCATCCGTGTTTGGCGACATCGCGGTGAACGCACATTGGAAGCGTGTATTCGTCATCGCCATACTGGCGTATCACCCGGCGTGATGGTATGGGGTGCCATTGGTTACACGTCTCGGTCACCTCTTGTTCGCATTGACGGCACTTTGAACAGTGGACGTTGCATTTCAGATGTGTTACGACCCGTGGCTCTACCCTTCATTCGATCCCTGCGAAACCTTACATTTCAGCAGGATAATGCACGACCGCATGATCATGATACAGGTCCTGTACGGGCCTTGCTGGACACAGAAAATGTTCGACTGCTGCCCTGGCCAGCACATTCTCCGGATCTCTCACCAATCGAAAACGTCTGGTCAATGGTGGCCGAGCAACTGGCTCGTCACAATAAGCCAGTCACTACTTTTGATGAACTGTGGAATCGTGTTGAAGCTGCATGGGCATCTGTACCTGTACACGCCATCCAAGTTCTGTTTGACTCAATGCCCAGGCGTATCAAGGCCAGAGGTGGTTAATCTCGGTACTGATTTCTCAGGATCTATGCACCCAAATTGCGTGAAAATGTAATCACATGTCAGTTCTAGTATAATATATTTGTCCAATGAATACCCATTTGTCACCTACATTTCTTCTTGGTGTAGCAATTTTAATGGCCAGTAGTGTGTTTTAAGCACCAATAAGCTAACTGCTTCAACAAGCCTTACAATATAATAACTGGAAGTTGCGTTGGGGCAGGGGTGTACGGAGTTCAGTTTAGATTGGAGGACATCCATCTCCCTAGGAAAACTGGCCTGTGTATTCGAAGCTGAAATTACTGCAATTAGGGCATGTTGTTATTGTTGTTGTGGTCTTCAGTCCTGAGACTGGTTTGATGCAGCTCTCCATGCTACTCTATCCTGTGCAAGCTTCTTCATCTCCCAGTATTTACCGCAACCTACATCTTCTGAATATGCTTAATGTATTCATCTCTTGGTCTCCCTCTACGATTGTTACCCTCCACGCTGCCCTCCAATGCTAAATTTGTGATCCCTTAATGCCTCAGAGCATGACCTACCAACCGGTCCCTTCTTCTTGTCAAGTTGTGCCACAAACTCCTCTTCTCCCCTATTCTATTCAATAGCTCCTCATTAGTTATGTGATCTGCCCATCTAATCTTCAGCATTCTTCTGTAGCACCACATTTCGAAAGCTTCTATTCTTTTCCTGTCCAAACTATTTATCGTTCATGTTTCACTGCCATACATGGCTGCACTCCATACAAATACTTTCAGAAACGACTTCCTGACACTTAAATCTATACTCGATGTTAACAAATTCGTCTTCTTCAGAAACGCTTTCCTTGCCATTGCTACATTTTACATTCTCTCTGCTTCGACCATTGTCAGTTATTTTGCTCCCCAAATAGCAAAACTCATTTACTAATATTAGCGTCTCATTTCCTAATCTAATTCCCTCAGCATCACCCAACTTAATTCGACTGCATTCCATGATCATCGTTTTGATTTTGTTGATGTTCATCTTATATCCTTTCAGGACACTGTCCATCCCGTTCAACTGCTCTTCCAAGTCCTTTGCTGTCTCTGACAGAATTACGATGTCATCGGCGAACCTTAACGTTTTTATTTCTTCTCCATGGACTTTAATACCTACTCCGAACTTTTCTTTTGTTTCCTTTACTGCTTGCTCAATATACAGATTGAATAACATCAGGGACAGGCTACAACCCTGTCTCACTCCCTTCCCAAACACTGCTACCCTTTCATGCCCCCCCCCCCCCCCCCCGACTCTTATAACTGCCATCTGGTTTCTGTACAAATTGTAAATAGCCTTTCGCTCCCTGTATTTTACCCCTGTCACCTTTAGAATTTGAAAGAGAGTATTCCAGTCAACATTGTCAAAAGCTTTCTCTAAGTCTACAAATGCTAGAAACGTAGGTTTGCCTTTTCTTAATCTTTCTTCTAAGATAAGTCGTAGGGTCAGTATTGCCGCCCATGTTCCAACATTTCTACGGAATCCAAACTGATCTTCCCCGAGGTCGACTTTACCAGTTTTTCCATTCGTCTGTAAAGAATTCGCGTTAGTATTTTGCAGCTGTGGCTTATTCAATTGATAGTTCGGTAATTTTCACATCTGTCAACACCTGCTTTCTTTGGGATTGGAATTATTATATTCTTCTTGAAGTCTGAGGGTATTTCGTCTGTCTCATACATCTTGCTCACCAGATGGTAGAGTTTTGTCATGACTGGATCTCCCAAGGCCGTCAGTAGTTCTAATGGAATGTTGTCTACTCCCGGGGCCTTGTTTCGACTCAGGTCACTGGCAGCTCCTGCAACAAGATCTAAGATTGTTACAGAATGCCACAGGGCTCTGGTGGAGCTAGGGGGAAGCAATAGCGTAAACCTAGTGTGGGTTCCTGTCCACTCAAGGATCTGTGGCAATGAACAAGCCGACAGATTGGCCAGGATGGGGGCAACGACTCCATTTATTGGCCCGGAACCTGTCCTGACAATCCCGAGGCTATGATGAAACTAGAACTACGGAACTGGCTCAGGAAACAGCACGTAGAATAGTGGGCCATGGTCCATAAACAGAAAAATGGTAAGGTAAATATGCGCAAGCCATGTTTTAAAAGAAGCTCTGTAATCCTGGGATTGAACAGGAAAGAGATCAAACTCATGACTGGACTGATGAGTGTCTATGGGAATTTCAAAGAATACCTACACATAATGGGTATAAATCAAGAAGAGCACAAATGTGAAATCTGTGACGAGGGTCAAGAAACTGCATCACACCTAATCTTTGAATGTATGGCATTGGAGAGCAAAAGATACAGAATCTTCGGGACAAGTAGACCTGAAGAAACTGTGTCTAACGAAAAACTGGTAAAGGGACTCCTTTCACTATTTAAGGGCATTGGTTGGCTTTACTAGATACACAGGGAACGATACCGCACAATAAACTCGGTTTCGGTGAGGGCAGTGGCGAGTTAGACATAAGCTTCCCTGTCAAAATCAAATCAAATCAAACCAAACCAATAAGCTAACAGATACTACAGTTATTCTTTTACAGCAGGAACTATAATTGCTAGTTGTTTGGTGTATACCGATAGAGAATTTCATAACATACTTCATATAGTTTTATCAACAATACTGCAGTTATAAGCTCTTTCCTCTCCCACAGGCCACGAGAAACCTATTTTTACTACGAACTGTCACCTCTCTATAACTTACCATGTCGTGCCAATGTGTGACAACCTTAAGCATAGGCTGCAACGCAAAATAGCAATATCTCCACTATTTATTGTTTTGAATAGAAGCAGGTGATTGATAACAATGCTACGTGCATGCGCTTAAATGAAAGCACATTTCCAACGCATCTCTTCCTAATAGGATTGAAGGAACTTCCCATATGTGATTTATTCAGTGAAGAAGAGGCCTTGAACCATGTACCATTTTATGCACCATGCACTGGTTAAGGCAAGTGTTACCCTTCCAACATTGGTTGCAGCCTTGCTAGCAACGCGAAGTGTGAACTAGAATTAAATATGACATTCAGCTACTTAAATATGAGCGATCTATCTAGAGATACTGTGCACATGATGGGTAGATATTTTGTATGATGATATGCTCCTTTCTTTTTCAAAAAAATTATGATACCATTAATTTTGCGTAGTTGCAAGTACTGTCAGGTTTCAGTATTTTACAGGTCATGTTAGGACATAACATTTGAACAATTTACGTGAAGTACTAACATCACAATAAAACACATACTCTTAAATATACTGACCGAAAAAATCGCAACTCCAAAAAATAATTAATGTAGAATGATGACATGTCGGGAATACATTTGTGTAAGTAAGGTATTTAAGTAATTAACACTGCAAGATCACAGATTAATGTAAGCATGAGATAAGCCATTCCATATGTGAAATTCTGGTAGATTAATGACACGTGTTACGACCAGAACGTTGAATGCAAGCATACAAACGTGCATTTATATGTTGTACAGGTGCCAGATGTCAATTTGTGGAATGGAGTTCAATGCCTGTTGTACTTGGTCGGTCAAGACAGGGTCCGTTAATGCTGTTGTGGGTGACGCTGGAGTTTTAGTCCGATGATATCCCACATGTGCTCGATTGGAGACAGATCTAGTGATCGAGTATGCCAAGGCAAGATGTCGACACTCTGTAGAACATGTTGGGTTACAACAGCGGTATGTGCGCGAGCGTTATCCTTTTGAGAAACATCCCCTACAACGCTATTCATGAATGACAGCACAGCAGGTCGAATCACCAGATTAGCGGTCCTTGAAGTAACATACTTGTAAAAACTCATTGCGCGACAGTGGTGCCAATACCTGCTCAAATTGCTGAGACAGTTGCAGTACGACGCGCCATACACGATGGTCTTCCCTCTCGGCGGTGCCACGTGGCCGTTCGGAAAAAAAAAACAACAACATCAAATCACCACGTCCAACCTCATAGCAAAGTAACGCTCATAACCGTTACAGATTGTATTTAAAGCAAACCAGATGGCAGAGCTCCTTCTTGGTGTTGTGCCTTTTTTCCAACAGTGTATGGACAATATGCAGTGACAGGTGGTTAAACCGAGGTGCGTTGATTTGCCAGCAAACAAAAAATACACGAATTGATACGGAAGTAACAAAAACCTTCATTTTTCATGGAATCACCCTTGTTCAGACCCTTAATGTTTTGTAAATGAGAATTAGCTAAGTGTGTAGCAGAACAGCCACTAAGAATGATACTCCATATATGTGATGGACGACTCTATTTCGATGGTCAGATTCAATAAAGAAAATAAAATAAACCGTAAACGTATGACGAATCGTAGTAGGAACAGGATTACAGCTGTCACCATTGTAACGTAATCCTAAGACTTCGATAGCGGCAATGGACTATGTTTACAAATGAGCAAGTGTCCATTTTTGTCATTGTTTACCAGTGCGAAAAATTTGGAGGAGTGTTGTTAGTAGTACAGTTCGTGTTGTAGTAATAACCGGCGAATCTTCAATATTTTATGGTGATTAACAAAAATTCGCACTTAAATACATCCATTCATATAAAAATTAATAACAAAGGTGTCATTTACTTAGGTATGATCAATTAAATTACAACTACCTGACTAAAGACGGGCACACACCTAACTGCGTACTTTACGAGCATGCATAATCAAGCACTTTGTGAAAGCATGCTTGACCACGTCTAGGGGAATTTTGCGACTATTCGCGCTGCGTTACACTTGATACATTTTCAACCATGCAAATTTGTGCGAGCATACCAATCAGCCAGTATAGCAAAACCAAAAAAGTAGACGAATCGGAAACAATTGCTACAAAAGGTTTTACTGTTTTCATGCCTTGATTTGTGGTCTAATATGACTGTCCTAGGTTTTCCCCCCAGCGGAGTTGTGCTTAAGTGATATGGGGTGAGGTATAAAAGGACTCATTGCACTATTTAAGGGCATTGGCCCCAAATGGAGCATTTTCTTGGTTTTACGGTTGTATCTCGTAAACACACAATATCGAAATATGGTCCTCCTCAAGAAAAAACGGGAAATTGTTCCTCAAGAGTACAGCATTAATCAGGAGCGTACCTGAAATGTTGCATGCCGTGATTGGTGGAAGAGGAGGCAATGTATGCTTTTGAAGATGCGAAAATGAGGTGTGTGAAGTGAAGGGTAGGAAACCAAAACAGAGGTGCCTTACCTTTGCTTGAAGTGTGAGTCCATTCGTATTACTTCCACATATCTGACTCAGTTTGTTTATATTCGTCTTTTTTTTATTTTTAGGCACTTACGTGGGACTGTATCACACCATTTTATCATAAAATAGTAGATTAGTGTAATAAAAGTGAATTTAAACTAAAACATTTTTCGTGTTGGTCAGTGTATATTATAAACGTGCTGACATCGGTGATAATAGAAACAACACCGTTCCAGCAAACATGATTCCACAAACTATCCGTTTGCGAGATGATTCCTCAAGTGTGATTAAGAGCAACTACTGACTTCATTACGAATTACTGCACTAGTCAGCGGTACATTTAAAACGTAAAATCTCCATCTAATTGGGCTCACACATGATGTATCCGTGGCCCATGGTTGGTGAATGGGGTAGATGCACGATGGTGCAACGGCATATTTTTCTGCGTATGTAAGACAACATGTAATGCGCTAATATGGTCCAAGATGGACAGGTTGAGCAAGGCTGTCGTGCCTACCAACGTCATTTGAGCTCAATCCTCAAAGTGTGTAGAACTCACGTTGATACTAGAGCAGCAGATTGTACATGATGTATCGACAGAAGTGCCGACACAGTGTGGTTTGAGGAGACCGATATGCACGCTATAAGCTCACGCAGGATGGCGTGAGGTCTGAAACAGGATACGTAATGGTTCAAATGGCTCTGAGCACTATGGGACTCAACTGCTGAGGTCATTAGTCCCCTAGAACTTAGAACTAGTTAAACCTAACTAACCTAAGGACATCACAAACATCCATGCCCGAGGCAGGATTCGAACCTGCGACCGTAGCGGTCTTGCGGTTCCAGACTGCAGCGCCTTTAACCGCACGGCCACTTCGGCCGGCGATATGTAATAAATGCTATAAATAAAAGTACGTAGCTGCTGGAATACTTAACTTTAATCCATCATTTATATACATCGTTCTTGATGAGACATGCTTCATACGATAACTATCAATTGCTATGGCGCCTAGCTAGGTCGTAGCCGTTGATTTAGCTGAAGGCTATTCTAACTATCTGCTCTGCAAATGAGCGAGGCTTCGTCAGTGTAGTCGCTAGCAAAGTCGTCCGTACAACTGGGGCGAGTGCTAGTCCGTCTCTCGAGACCTGCCGTGTGGTGGCGCTCGGTCTGCGATCACTGACAGTGGCGACACGCGGGTCCGACATGTACTAATGGACCGCGGTCGGTTAAAAGCTACCACCTAGCAAGTGTGGTGTCTGGCGGTGACACCACATTCCTCCCCCGCAAATCGGCGAACGGTCGTGTTATAAGGCTTCCGCCCGCCGTGGGGAGGACCCCATGTTGACGTATGCGACGAGGTGGGGAGCCTAACAACAGGCGAGGCTGTGCCACCCGCACCCGGCCATTCGGTCCGAGGGGAGCTAGGAAACGCCTGAAAACCTAGTCCAGGGTGCACGTCAACATGCGGTGTATGCGCCCGTAGTGAGACAGGAGGGGCCGAAGGGTCGACCTCCATTAGGTCGGGGCACCCGACGGGCGAAGACGACGTCTGGTCCGGAGCGGGCAAGAGTTCCATGGCGGAGGACGGCTGGTCACGGGAAGCGATCGGCGGCGCGTGACCCAGGGAGGCGCCAGGCGGTTGCAGCGACGCGTCCACTGCGGGCGGCGCCGTCGGGAGAACAGGCGGCGGCGCGTCGCCATGAGGCAAAATGGAAGGCAGCGTCGGTAACACCTGGGGATGAGGCGAGCCAGTAGATGGGTCCCCAGGGCGCTGACCGGACGGCACCGTCGCTGAAAGCAGACGGGGAGCGGCAGAACCCGGGCGACGACAGAGGCGCAGCTGATTGAGATGCCGACGCACCTCACCAGAGGCCCCCAAAACCATATACATCGCGCGGCCGAGGCAGCGAAGAATACGCCCTGCGAGCCAACGCCATGAACCGCGATAGTTGCGATAGAATACAACGTCGCCTGGAGCAAAAGCAGGAGTCTTCCGCTGCACAGGAACCTGATGCGGCGGATGCAGCAAAGACATCAAGGTGCGATGAGGACGACCGTGGAGCAACTCAGCCGGCGAGCGACCATCTCGGGGCTGAGAGCGATACGAGGACAAAAAGAGCAACAACGCGTCCTCCCGAGAATGCGACTCCTTCAACTTCAACATCTGTGACTTGAAAGTCCGGACCAATCGTTCAGCGGCACCGTTTGACTGAGGCGAAAACGGCGCGGATGTCAGATGTTGAATACCATTGGCCTTGCAGAATGACTGAAATTCTGCGGACATGAATTGGGGGCCATTGTCGGAAACTATAGTCTGTGGAAGACCTTCAATGCAAAAGATAGCAGATAACGCTTGGATGGTGGCAGATGACGTCGTGGAAGACATCCTGACAACAAAAGGGAAATTAGTGAAAGAATCGACCACAACCAACCATCTAGCATTCCAGAATGGACCAGCAAAATCGATGTGCAAGCGTTGCCAAGGGGAAGTGGCTTTCGGCCACGCAAAGAATTTCCGCGGCGGTGCGGATTGTTGTTTGGCACACGCCATGCAAGAAGAGCACATATTCGTAATCGCAGCATCGATTCCGAACCAAGTACAGTGCTGACGAGCAAGTTGTTTCGTTCGCACTATACCCCCAATGTCCTTGGTGAAGAAGCCGTAAGACAGAGGACTGTAACGAACGTGGGACCACGACTCTGGACTGATCATTATCAGAACGCAACAACAAAACACCACGTCGTACAAAAAGTCTCTCCTTGTGAGCAAAAAATCGGCAAACCAACGGATCCTCGATCCGCGACTTTGACAATGGCCATTGCGTAGCAACAAAACGCAAAACGGTAGCAAGGACAGGGTCAGCAGCTGTGGCGGTAACCACACGACGAAAATCAATCGGAAACGATTCGACCACGTCATCGGTTTCCGAATCAGTGAACATGCCAGCAAGTTCGGAAGAATCGAAGGCTCTATCCTCAGCAACAGGCAAACGGGACAACGCATCGGCGTTTCCGTGCTTAGCAGTGGACCGATACAAGATATCGTAGCGGTACTGCGAGAGGAAAATAGACCAGAGAATGAATTTCTGCGCTGTACGTGGAGGTACAGGCTTGGTCGGATGAAAAAGCGATGTCAAAGGTTTGTGGTCTGTGATGATGGTAAAGTGACGACCATACAAGAAATCATGAAACTTTGTGACACCAAATACGAGAGCCAAAGCTTCTTTCTCGATTTGTGAATAATTTCTTTGCGCTGACGAGAGCAATTTGGACGCAAAGGCAATAGGGCGATCATGCGAGCCATCTTTGTGCGCAAGCACAGCACCGATCCCGAAATCCGATGCATCTACCATCAACAAAAGGGGTTTCTGGGGATCGAATGGCGTAAGGCAAGTATTTGAAAGCAACGCCGATTTCAACTGGCGAAAGGCGCGTTCGCATTCCGTCGTCCAGACGAACGGAACACCTTTACGGCGTAAGCGATGAAGCGGAGCTGAAATGGAAGAAGCGCGCGGCACAAATTTATTGTAATAGTTAATTTTTCCCAACACACTCTGTAGCTGCTTCAAATTCTGCGGCGAAGGCAAGTCTTGTATGGCACGGAGGTGCTCTGGACTGGGATGTATGCCTTGGGCATTGATTACATGTCCCAGATATGGTAAGTCACGAGCAAAAAACACACATTTGTCCTCTCGCAAGCGAAGACCATTTTGTCGCAATACCTGAAATAATGTTCTTAGATTTGTTAAATGTTCGTCTGCTGTCCTTCTGGAGATCACAATATCGTCCAGATAGTTCGCAGCAGTACGGACCGACGCACAAACAGTTTGTAAATATTGCTGAAACAATGCAGGGGCGGATGCACACCCGAATGGCAGTCTTTTGAATCGGTACAAACCAAGATGCGTGTTAACCACCAAGACGCGCTGGGATTCTTCGTCCACCTGTATTTGCAAGTACGCATCCGCTAGGTCCAACTTAGAAAAATATTTACCCGGGCACAGTTTGTCAAAAAGATCTTCCGGGCGGGGTAAAGGAAAAGTGGCAATCACTAGTTGTGGATTCACTGTTGCCTTGAAGTCCACACAAAGTCTCAATTTTCCTGAAGGTTTCGGCAAAATTACTAAGGGTGAGGCCCAGAGAGAAGCTTGCACACGTTCAATTACACCTTGTGATTCTAATTCGTGTAATGTTCTTGCGACCTCATCACGCAATGCGTGGGGAACATTGCGCGCTCTGAAAAATTTCGGTTGTGCGTTTACTTTCAGTTCCAAATGTGCTTCATAGTTCTTAGCGGAACCAAGGCCCGGTGCAAAAATGTCTGCAAATTCTTCACATAGACGAGAAACACTGGCGGAAGGCACAGTCTGGTTCACTGATAGGACCTGATTGACTATAGACATGTTAAACAACTGAAATAAATCTAAACCAAACAAGTTCACAGCAGAAGAAGAACGAAGAACGTAACATGACACAAGTTTTGTTTGTCCCTTGTATGTTGCAAGAAGAGTGCACTGTCCTAACACAGGGATATTGTGTCCTGAATAACTATTTAACTTAACATTTGCGGCACGCAACGGAGGTTTGCCCAGTTGTTTGTACATGTCGTGATTGATCAAGGAAACTGCAGCTCCAGTATCGAGCTGGAATGGTATCACTTTGCCTTCAAAGTCCAAGTCTACAAAAAGTTTATTGTCCTGCTGACGACAAGAGCGACTTTCTCGTGCAATTTGAACGGACACTGGTACAGAATCACTTGCTAATTGACGTGATTTCCGGCGACGTCGACGCACACTTTTTGTGGGACGAACACAGTCACTGTTAGAGAAAGTGGCGCTGGGCGGAGTGGAATTAACTACATGAATGTCCATGGGAGAAGATTCACGATCCTGAGTATTCTTGGTTCGATTCCGGCGCGAAGCAAAGGGCCTGGCATGGTTGTGATTGTCTGATCTGAGCTTTTTCTGGCAAACACTTTGAACATGTCCTTTCTTATTACAGTAAAAGCAAATAGCTTGGCGTGACGGGCAATTTTCACGCGAATGTCTAGTAGCACACCGCGGGCATGATTTTACTGCATCTGCATGCTGGCGCGGGACACGTGGCTGCGCGGACGTGCGCGAGGGCAGGTGAGCGTTCCGTGCAGCGCGCCCGGCGGGCCGGTTAATGTGACACACAGCTAGCGAAGTTGCAAATGAGTCCTGAGCAAAGTCAAGTGTGTCTTGCCTATCCAATATGTCTATCAATTGTTGAAGAGAGGGATTAACTAGTTTCAAAATCTGTTCCCGTATACGAACATCAGAAATGTTCTGTGCTATTGCATCACGTACCATTGTATCTGAATAAGGGTCCACATTCACACTCAAAAGCACAATCCCTTGTAAGGCCTTGCAAAGTTGCAACCCACTCCCTATTAGTCTGACCGGCCGTACGTTTTGTACGAAAGAACGTATACCTTTTGGCAACGACATTGACTGTTTCTTTGAAATAGGCATCTAACGCCGACAAAATTTCTTCATAGGACAGAGTCGCTACGTCGCGTTGGGGAAACAATTTCACTATCACACGGTAGGTGGACACACCTACACAGGCCAATAAAAAAGGCTGCCGCTCGTTACCTTGAATTCTGTAGGCGGCGAGATGGAATCCAAATTGGCGTGACCACTCCGTCCAGGATTCCATGGCCGGGTCAAATGGCCGGAACGGGGGTGCAACTGCATGTTGTGGCTGCGGTAGCGGTGAAGCGGCGGCTGCCACATCGTTTTGCATTGCACATTGACCCTGAACGAGCTGTCCAAGGGCATCCAATAACGCCTGCGTCTGCTGATTCTGCAAGCGATAAAATTCGGACAGTACATCTGGAGATTGTGGCGAAGCCATGACACAATGAAATGTAAGCAAGTATAAAGAACAAGACCCTTTTTTGACTCATCGCCAATATGATGTATCGACAGAAGTGCCGACACAGTGTGGTTTGAGGAGACCGATATGCACGCTATAAGCTCACGCAGGATGGTGTGAGGTCTGAAACAGGATACGTAATGAATGCTATAAAGAAAAGTATGTAGCTGCTGGAATACTTAACTTTAATCCATCATTTATATACATCGTTCTTGATGAGACATGCTTCATACGATAACTATCAATTACTATGGCGCCTAGCTAGGTCGTAGCCATTGACTTAGCTGAAGGCTATTCTATCTGCTCTGCAAATGAGCGAGGCTTCGTCAGTGTAGTCGCTAGCAAAGTCGTCCGTACAACTGGGGCAAGTGCTAGTCTGTCTCTCGAGACCTGCCGTGTGGTGGCGCTCGGTCTGCGATCACTGACAGTGGCGACACGCGGGTCCGACATGTACTAATGGACCGCGGCCGATTAAAAGCTACCACCTAGCAAGTGTGGTGTCTGGCGGTGACACCACAGTACAGTCTTGCCAAATTGCCAAGATGATGCGGCGCTGCTTGCAAGAATTCGTAAGCCACTGCAGAGACAAGTGTAGTATTACATTCAATGCGAAGACTCCATGTGTAAAATCTCCATTAATAGGTACGAGAGTAGAGGAAATTGTAACGTGCTGAGCCAATATTTTTTTTTTTTGTTGAGGTATACCCTGGATGGAATTTGAGACCAATTAGGGCACTTAATCGAAAGTGTTTTTATAGTTGACACTTCTAGCGTTGGAGCTGGTTTTCTCAAGAGTGCTCATTGTCACACTCGAACGGTTCACCGTTGCCAAACTGCCACGACAATTAGTCCTTCCAATCCTTGTCCGATTTTCTTTCTTGATGTATTGTATCCCGAATCCTGGATCTGGCGCTTTTATTTCGTATTTCATCACACATGATAACCACACCAAAACAACATACACACACAACGATGCTAACAAAATACACACGTTTCATTAACAGCACTAACCAAACACTGCTGGATCCTTCCACACAAGACGTGATTCACCGTCACACATACAGTTGTAATCACAAGAGATCAGTTTACTTTAGGAAGCTTTCTTCCCCCATGAACCATGGACCTTGCCGTTGGTGGGGAGGCTTGCGTGCCTCAGCGATACAGATGGCCGTACCGTAGGTGCAACCACAACGGAGGGGTATCTGTTGAGAGGCCAGACAAACGTGTGGTTCCTGAAGAGGGGCAGCAGCCTTTTCAGTAGTTGCAGGGGCAACAGTCTGGATGATTGACTGATCTGGCCTTGTAACATTAACCAAAACGGCCTTGCTGTGCTGGTACTGCAAACGGCTGAAAGCAAGGGGAAACTACAGCCGTAATTTTTCCTGAGGACATGCAGCTCTACTGTATGATTAAATGATGATGGCGTCCTCTTGGGTAAAATATTCCGGAGGTAAAATAGTCCCCCATTCGGATCTCTGGGCGGGGACTACTCAAGAGGACGTCGTTATCAGGAAAAAGAAAACTGGCATTCTACGGATCGGAGCGTGGAATGTCAGATCCCTTAGTCGGGCAGGTAGGTTAGAAAATTTAAAAAGGGAAATGGATAGGTTAAAGTTAGATATAGTGGGAATTAGTGAAGTTCGGTGGCCGGAGGAACAAGACTTTTGGTCAGATGATTACAGATTTCTAAATACAAAATCAAATAGGGGTAATGCAGGAGTAGGTTTAATAATGAATAAAAAAATAGGAGTGCGGGTTAGCTACTACAAACAGCATAGTGAACGCATTATTGTGGCCAAGATAGACACAAAGCCCATGCCTACGACAGTAGTACAAGTTTATATGCCAACTAGCTCTGCAGATGATGAAGAAATTGATGAAATGTACGACGAGATAAAAGAAATTATTCAGATAGTGAAGGGAGACGAAAATTTAATAGTCATGGGTGACTGGAATTCGTCAGTAGGAAAAGGGAGAGAAGGAAACATAGTAGGTGAATATGGATTGGGGGGAAGAAATGAAAGAGGAAGCCGCCTTGTAGAATTTTGCACAGAGCATAACTTAATCATAGCTAACACTTGGTTCAAGAATCATAAAAGAAGGTTGTATACCTGGAAGAATCATGGAGATACTAAAAGGTATCAGATAGATTATATAATGGTAAGACAGAGATTTAGAAACCAGGTTTAAATTGTAAGACATTTCCAGGGGCAGATGTGGATTCTGACCACAATCTATTGGTTATGAACTGCAGATTGAAACTGAAGAAACTGCAAAAAGGTGGGAATTTAAGGAGATGGGACCTGGATAAACTGAAAGAACCAGACGTTGTAGAGAGTTTCAGGGAGAGCATAAGGGAACAATTGACAGGAATGGGCGAAAGAAATACAGTAGAAGAACAATGGGTAGCTCTGAGGGATGAAGTAGTGAAGGCAGCACAGGATCAAGTAGGTAAAAAGACGAGGGCTAATAGAAATCCTTGGGTAACAGAAGAAATATTGAATTTAATTGATGAAAGGAGAAAATATAAAAATGCGGTAAATGAAGCAGGCAAAAAGGAATACAAACGTCTCAAAAATGAGATCGACAGGAAGTGCAAAATGGCTAAGCAGGGATGGCTAGAGGACAAATGTAAGGATGTAGAGGCTTGTCTCACTGGGGGTAAGATAGATACTGCCTAAAGGAAAATTAAAGAGAGCTTTGGAGAGAAGAGAACCACTTGTATGAATATCAAGAGCTCAGATGGAAACCCAGTTCTAAGCAAAGAAGGGAAGGCAGAAAGGTGGAAGGAGTATATAGAGGGTTTATACAAGGGCGATGTACTTGAGGACAATATTATGGAAATGGAAGAGGATGTAGATGAAGACGAAATGGGAGATAAGATACTGCGTGAAGAGTTTGACAGAGCACTGAAAGACCTGAGTCGAAACAAGGCCCCGGGAGTAGACAACATTCCATTAGAACTACTGATGGCCTTGGGAGAGCCAGTCATGACAAAACTCTACCATCTGGTGAGAAAGATGTATGAGACAGGCGAAATACCCACAGACTTCAAGAAGAATATAATAATTCCAATCCTAAAGAAAGCAGGTGTTGACAGATGTGAAAATTACCGAACTATCAGTTGAATAAGTCACAGCTGCAAAATACTAACGCGAATTCTTTACAGACGAATGGAAAAACTGATAGAAGCCGACCTCGGGGAAGATCAGTTTGGATTCCGTAGAAATGTTGGAACATGGGAGGCAATACTGACCCTACGACTTATCTTAGAAGAAAGATTAAGAAAAGGCAGACCTACGTTTCTAGCATTTGTAGACTTAGAGAAAGCTTTTGACAATGTTAACTGGAATACTCTCTTTCAAATTCTGAAGGTGGCAGGGGTAAAATACAAGGAGCGAAAGGCTATTTACAATTTGTACAGAAACCAGATGGCAGTTATAAGAGTCGAGGGGCATGAAAGAGAAGCAGTGGTTGGGAAAGGAGTGAGACAGGGTTGTAGCCTCTCCCCGATGTTATTCAATCTGTATATTGAGCAAGCAGTAAAGGAAACAAAAGAAAAATTCGGAGTACGTATTAAAATTCATGGAGAAGAAGCAAAAACTTTGAGATTCGCCGATGACGTTGTAATTCTGTCAGAGACAGCAAAGGACTTGGAAGAGCAGTTGAACGGAATGGACAGTGTCTTGAAAGGAGGATATAAGATGAACATCAACAAAATCAAAACGAGGATAATGGAATGTAGTCAAATTAAATCGGGTGATGCTGAGGGGATTAGATTAGGAAATGAGACACTTAAAGTAGTAAAGGAGTTTTGCTATTTAGGGAGTTAAATAACTGATGATGGTCGAAGTAGAGAGGATATAAAATGTAGACTGGCAATGGCAAGGAAATCGTTTCTGAAGAAGAGAAATTTGTTAACATCGAGTATAGATTTAAGTGTCAGGAAGTCGTTTCTGAAAGTATTTGTATGGAGTGTGGCCATGTTGAAACACGTATGTTGTGCGGCAGCGATGCTGAGGCATTGTAGAATCTCTGACCAGAGCAGTTGCGCTCGAAGCGCAGTGCAGTACAGTTGTATCTCGGTAGCAGTCGCGTAATGTAGTGTGTCGCGAGCAGTCGCGTAATGTAGTGTGTCGCGAGCAGTCGCGTAAAGTAGTATGTTGGTAGCTGTCGCGGAGAGTAGTATGTCTGTAGCAGTTGCGTCGGCGGGCGTCGGCACAGCGATGGTCAAGATTCAGGACAAGGTATAATTTTATTAAATAAATGTTTATGCAGCTTTGCGCTTATCAGATAATGTAAGGTCCACTCATTGTAATTTAACTTTCAAAAATCGCCCCCAATAATAATTTGGATTTAAAAACAAATTTACAAACAATCATTCAAATTCCCTCCATTTCCCTTTAACAAAATTTTTTAAAAAAAAAAAAAAAAAAAAAAAAAAAAAAGGGCAATTGCAATGTTTTTCCTCCAAGCCGCAGCCAACAATAAGAGCAGAATTTTGACATGCAGTTTTAATAAGGTAAGAAATTTATTGTGAATTCGCACAGGGCAAAGACCGACATTTCGGTTAAATTGATTTTTGAGTATCACTGTAGTTTCATTGTCATGGGATTCTCGTTCATTATTTTATGGGAACTTGCACTTGAGTCAGATAGCGAGCTTTTATTTAATTGTCTTTGTCATTAATATTTTGCGGGAGGCTACACTTGGCTCCATTTCTAATAAGTATTGTCATTAATATTTCTTGTGGGGAGGTTACACTTAGCTGTGGCCCCATTACTAATAAATATAGTTGTGTATTTAAAAGAAAGTGTTGTGGGGAGGTTACACTTGGCGACACCCAGTCCAGGATCGTATTTCGTGTGAATCTTTTGTAAAACAGTCAGATATCTGCTCTTATTGCTTAAATATAATTATAATTTGGCGCAACGCTTTTATTAATTTGTGACTTTCTTTCCTCAGATCATCGGCAATTCGTTGCTCTGTTGTATTTTGTTTGTTGCTTTTGCATTGTGTTTATTTGTTTTGTGATTTATTGTGACTATTGTGAAAATGCCGCGAAAGACTGTGAATAGTGTATCGCGAGGTATTATGAACGAAATAAGCGAATTAAATAACTTCACCAATAGTACTAGTGACACGCAGTGCAGTGATGACAATCCTGCGTTCACTGACAATCAGAGTGTTCCAACCTCTAATGATGTAGACCTTAATGATGAACAAACGAACTCGATTGTGTCTTATGTTAATTTGACGACAATTGATGATGCGGGGAGCTCTATTGTAATGAGCGCTGCCCAGCTTAACACACCCGGTTTGGAAAATTCAACTAACGCACAGACAAATTTTTCGAATGAAAATGATCAGTGTACTGAAAGTACTCCGGATCTATTTAATTCCGAAATAATGTCTGACAGTACACATCCGACTGATAAACCTTTTTGTAAAGTACAGAATAACCAAATGGTTACTGAAAGCGAGACAATTCCAGATCGACCATTAAACAGCACAGAGAATAGAAATGCTAATTTTGTGTCGGATCCAATTAGGGCATTATTGTTGCAAATTCTTGAAGAGAACAAACAACAGAACGAAAGACAAGACAAAAATCACAAAGAACTTAGTGAACAGGTTAAACAACAGAACGAAAAACAAGACAAGTTAAATGAAAAATTAGATAACAATTCCAGACAGTTAAATGAAAAATTAGATAACAATTCCAGACAGTTAAATGAAAAATTAGATAGCAATTCCAGACAGTTAAGTGAACAAATTAGAGCCGTTGCCGCGCAGTGCCATGACACTAAGGAACAGTTACGCGAGGAAATCGAGGCTTGTTCGCGAAAAAGTAGCGAAGAAATTAAGTCTGTTGCTCAGGAATTAAGGGAATTGCAAACAACTGCAACAGAAACACTCAGAGACGAAATTAGCGGAGTCGCTAAACAATGCTCTGAAAAAGCTACACAATTACGCGACGAGTTTAAAGCAATGACGGTAGAACTTTCGCGCACAATGGATGAAAAGATTGACGCGAAATTCGAACAACAGAACACACAGATTAACGAGCGTCTTAACCTTCACATACAAAACAGTGATACGCGTTTCCGCAAATTTATTGATGATCAAAATAAAGTAAAACGTCAAGTAATGGAAACAATCACTGCTCAGAGACAGGAAGACAAACGTAAAATGTTTGCGAAGGCAAAAACATATGTAGACAATAATATTGCCACAGTGTCCGACGAAATTAATACATTCAAACAGTCGAACACAGAATTACGTGACGAAATTTCGGATCTTAAATCAAAAACAGATACACACACAATAGATATTCAAACAGTGACCGACAGACTCGAACAATTAGAACTAACACAGGATTCCGATGTCGTCAAAGCTGACGTTAGAAAACTGAACGAAACTACACGTAAATTGCAAAACCAGATTAATGCCACTGACACTAAAACCGATGATCAGGTTAAAATACTGACTGAAAAATGTGATGAATTGGCCAGTCGTATTGACGTCATCGAAAATACTAATGACAATAAATCAGACGATACTTCACCGGTTGCATTTAATCAAACACCGGAATTTCAAAATTTACAGCAGACAATTAATGAGATTGATTCGTCTAATAACATGTTGCGCAGAAAGTTGTCTAGTTTACAACAGGAAGTAACAGAAATGAAAAGTATTTTAGTTAATAACACATCACAGCAGACGCCACTTTTCGAACATTTGCCAGACTCATGCAGCGCGTATAATTTGAACAATTTACAGCAACTACGCGACTTAAAATCTGAAAAGCTACGCGACTTAAAATCTGAAAAGCTACGCAACTTGAAATTCGAAATGGCAGAGATAAACAGATTCTCACACAAACCTGAACGTATTCTTAAATTCAGTGACGAGAACGTAGATTACGAACAATTTTTATCTGTAAGAAAATCTAAGGAACTTAATAACGACAGAGCACAGATACACGCAGTGAACTGGATACGTCGATTTAATTTTGTAGTTTCAATTGCATTGCCTGTAATGAAGAAACAACAATTAGCATGGATACAGCAATTTATTTCTGAAGTTTTACCGCCATTGCCTGTAACACGAAAGCTGAAATTTATTTGCAGTGCGTAATAGACCTCAGGGGATTCATTACGCTTTAATGAATATGTGCCGTAGCGAGCATAGGGCCCCGAGCTGTAGTAGTGCTGTTTCATCTTTAGTTTTCTGCACTGCTGCCTTCTCTTCTACTATCCTTTATATCTATCAAAACAGCTCTTTAACTATTGCTCTTCCTAGAATTAAGAAAAATGAGTAATGAGAACCCGATAAGACAAATTTTTTACCGAATGTGACAATTTTCATTAGGCACTGCAGAACTACCACCGTAATTTTAATATCAGATAAAATCGTAATCATCAGTGTGTGTAAAATTATGAGCAACAGGAACCACATTTTAGTAACAATAGATGTTTTTCACCACAACAGCATGAAAGTCAGCCGCTTAGCATACGTAACCAACAATGCAGTCTACAAGGTCAACCAAGCTTTAATGTTTCGCCGTGTGCACGTATAGTCCCAGCTACAATAAATAGTAACGCACAGCAAAGAAACAACTACGTATAGAAACACGCTATTTCAATTCCTATCGCAAATGCACCGTATAGAAGTGACTATCATGACAAACGTAAAAATAATGAGATCAATTTTCAGCGTACATTTAATAACAGTCGATCCTTTCAGCAGCAAGAACGTCAGCAACAACATATAATCATGAATGAAACAGACAATAGGTGTCATCTATAGCGTAACACGTCAGTAAGAAATAACAGAGCAGTTCAAATAGTCGAAATGCCACAGCATCCTCTCGTAAATAACAGCACGTACGACAGAATTTAACCGGATACAGCACAGATTGCATATTCCAGTAACGTAAGCAATACTTATTGACACGCAGAATTTTGTTCACGAGAATGTTATTTGAAACATGCTTTGTTGAATGCTCCACTTTTATCGCACCCAGACCTTACTAGAAATTTTTCTATTGCCACCGACAGTTCCAACACAGCTTTAGGCGTACATATTTTTCAGGAAATTGAAGAACATGGCTCAACAGTAATTAAAAACATCGCATTTGCAAGCCGCATTCTGTCACCTGCTGAACGAAATTATTCCGTCACAGAATTGGAAACGTTATGTGTTGTATGGGCTTTTACGAGATTTAGGCACTTTCTTTATGGCAGACATACCACCGTTTACACAGACCACAGAGCGATACAATTTTTACTTTCAGCTAAATTTACTCACGACAGATTAAGCAGATGGAAACTGTATTTACAAGAATTTAATTTTACGATTGTTCACATTCCCGGCACACAAAATGTTATAGCAGACGCACTTTCTCGTTCTCTCAGCAACAATCAGCAAGACGTAGCAACCAACTTCTGCAGAGCAAATTTCAGCGTCATGTACATTCAACAAGTCGCATTTGAAAATTTTATTTCATCGTCATTACAGGACATAGCAAAAGAGCAAAGTAAAGACAATGTGTGGAAAGAAATTAAACACCTTTGGCAAGATAAGAATAATGTTACGATTAGAAACCACTACACTGTACGCAATGACATTCAGTTTCGCCGCTCTCATCCAGACAGTAACAATTGGTTATTATGCATTCCTGACGAACTGGTTAACAAATTAATTTGGTACACGCATTTAAGCTACGCACATTATGGAGCAAGAAAATGTTTTCTTATATTGAGACAGAACTGTTATTTTTCAAACATGGAAAAACGTATACGACGAGTTTTAGCGTCATGTAAAATTTGCCAGAAAGCTAAATCAGACAACACTTCACACATTCCTCCATTATATCCCATTGTACCTGTTAAATTAAGACATATGGCCGCAGTAGACATTTTTGGTCCAATTCCGAGAACTAATAGAGGTTTTTGCTACATCTTTGTCGCTGTTGAACTCACTTCAAAATTTGTTACCTTCACTCCGTTACGCAAAGCTACTGCTAAAACTGTTTCGAAAGCATTTGTAAAGCATTTCTTATTTCATGTAGGGCATGTGATGAAAGTAATTTCTGACAATGGATCACAATTTCGTTCTGTCATATGGACACGCATGTTACGAGCTAGAAACATTTCTCCGATTTATATATCCAAGTACCACGCCTCTTCGAACCCTTGTGAACGACTAATGAAAGAAATTGGTAAACTGTGTAGAATATACTGCCACAAAAGACATGTTAATTGGGACACACACATACACTCATTCCAAGATGTAATTAATTCCATTCCAAATGAATCCACTATGCTATCTCCGTCTGTTATACTGAAAAACGTTGAACCACCAAACAAAATTAAAGAATTAGTAACATTTCCTACATCTCGTCGATTACGACACCATGAAATAATTGACATTGCGCTGAACAACATCAAACGTGCCGCAGAGCGCCGGAGAAGACAGCAAAAACAGGTTTGTAGACGCCGAGACTTTCACGTTGGACAGAAGATATTAGTACGTACACACTATTTATCCAGCAAATTAAAAGGTAAGTGCAGTAAATTTGAACTTTTGTACGCAGGTCCATATCGGATTCGTAGCATTCCTCACCCCAATGTTATACACGTCGAAACTCTGAGAACTAGAAAATCGAAAGGCAATCACCATATCTCCAATGTTAAAGCGTTTATTGAATGAACATACATAATGAGTTATCACACGGTAATACATTTTCCAGATATTTATGTGAACAATTATTGATGATTATCGTATTTTTTCTTGGCAAGTGCCCGGCAAGGTAAGGTTAGCAGGTCGCTCTTCTTGTCGTTACACATCAGACCGTGCATATTTTCCAGATGAACTTACACATTTTGTGACCACTTATGCAATTACATTTATGTGACTACCTATTGATGATTATCGTATTTTTTCTTGGCAAGTGCCCGGCAAGGTAAGATTAGCAGGTCGCTCTTCTTGTCGTTACACACTAGACCGTGCATATTTTTCAGATGAACTTACGCATTTTATGAATAATTATGCAATTCTCTGTAATGACGCATTAATTTTATCAAATTCTCTCTCCATTGAAGTCTTTAATTATCGCCTCTATTAACTACACAACATACAAGCTGAACACAACGAATGTCACATTTTGTCTTTCTTATGTATGTACGATGTTTTCATGTTTTGTTTATATGCATTGTGAACTAGTTAAGGTATAACACACACCATTTGACTTTGACATTTTTGCCCTATGATATCTCAACATCGTGACTGTTTTACATTTTTCTTTTTTTTGCTGCTGCATTGTGATATTCTCTGTACACTTTTTGCCTTTGAACACCGTCTATGTTTTGACATATTACGTTTTTCTGTCATGTTATGCTGTATGCTTAATTATTCTCTGTACACTTTTTGCCTTTGAACACTGTCTATGCTTTTGACATATTACGTTTTTCTGTCATGTTATGCTGTATGCTTAATTGTGTCACCATTAACCAGTCATTATTTAATGGGTATAGGATTTAAATGCAAGACATTAATCTTTGTTCATCAATTTCAGAAAGAAATGATGCGTTAAGGAAATAAATTAAACAGAAATGGGAATTTCACCTATGGAATTAACGAAAGAAGATGCAATAAGCTAATGAGGACGAGTAAATGGATCAGAATTAACAAGCATTAACCAGAATATATTATACACATCACAGAATAGCAGTCTTAACTAATTTTTTCTTTCAGAATACAAAGCGATTGATGCAAGCTGTCAGACAGAACTACACATCTTAGTTTTAAGTGATGAAATATGCTAGGGATAAGGAATAGTTATGTGATGAATAATGAAGTGATTTTTACAGATGATAATTAATGCTGACGAAGAATAATGATGATGAATATGGTACTATGAATAATGAAGTTTTTGTTTACAGGTGATGATAATGATGAAGTTATGATGATATGAATAATGAAGTTTTTCTTTACAGATGAGGATAATGTTGAAGTTATGTATTTATGCTATGTAGTTATTTAAGTATTTGTTGCAGTTTGCTTTGACAGCAGGTGTTATATTGCGTAGTAGGATGACTGAAGATTTTGGAAAGGACAGCTATGGAACACATTTTTTATACACATTTCACTACCTGTTAATTCGAAGTTCACTACTTTTCAGCATAGTCTGCATTTCTTCTTTCAGCTCAATAATCCATTTTGTATTTTTCTTTCAGGAGAAGCTTTTTATGATACTTACTAAACTTGTTACTTATTATACCTGTTCTAGTACTTGCATTCTATTTTTTTACCCATTTGTGTCTATCATTTATAAATGTGATAACCTTGCTACAGCTGACTCATGACGAATGACGTTACACAATCTTTTCATTTATAGGAACAACCTAGAAGCAATTTTTTCTCTTATTTCTTCTTGCTTTCCCTTCTAATTACCCAAAGCAATGCATTGCTAGCAGAAAAAACAAAATGTATTAACAGTCCCAGATAATGTCACTAGTTTATGATAATTCTGAATAACACTGATCAGCTCTGAATAGTATGTCACTTGAATAATGACTTCTTAATGATACCAAAACATAATTGCCACTATCTATTGTAATGAGAGTACTTATTATGCCCATGCTTATTAATGCTACTAATGTTTTGTACTATTCAATACTTGCTGGCCACTGAGTGCCCATAATTAATGTAATTACTTATTATGCCCATGATTATTAAGGCTATGACTGTAATTAACTGATTTCTAATAATGATTTCTTAATGATATGAAGAATACGGAATGATGAATAATGTTTTATACTATTCAATACTTGCTGCCCACTGAGTGCCCATAATTAATATAATTACTTATTATGCCCATGCTTATTAATGCTACTAATGTTTTGTACTATTCAATACTTGCTGGCCACTGAGTGCCCATAATTAATGTAATTACTTATTATGCCCATGATTATTAAGGCTATGACTGTAATTAACTGATTTTTAATAATGATTTCTTAATGATATGAAGAATACGGAATGATGAATAATGTTTTATACTATTCAATACTTGCTGGCCACTGAGTGCCCATAATTAATGTAATTACTTATAATGCCCATGCTTATTAATGCTATGATTGCAATTAACATTTTTTCTAATGATGATTTCTTAATGATATGAATAATACTGAATGATGACTAATGTTTAATACTATTCAATACTTGCTGGCCACTGAGTGCCTATAATTAAGACTTTTTATGAACATGTTCTGTAATATTAAAATACATGGTACAGAAATGTTCAATGACTAAAGTATGGATACCGCAAACTACTTATGTAATCACTAATCAAGACTTGTGTGTTAGTTAATGTCCTTCACCTTCTGAGCTAACTACCCTGAATTACTGTAATATCCATTTGTCCTATACATCCTCCTAATCATGGAGCACTGTATTTGGTTTTTGCACTAATTCTACGTTGGTGTGCCTCTTAAGAGCGTGGTGTTGACACGACATGCTGTCCACCACCGTAAGCGAAGAAGACGTTATTATGGTCCCACTGTTTGGTGTACCTGATGTACTGCCAAATGATAGCATGGAATAATACTACGACGTTTCACTGTCTTGATACGCTGATAAATACTTCTGGGAACGGAACTGCAGATTGTATCACTTAGTTGTGATTCTGTGGAAAGATATGGACTTTCAGTGCAGCTATGTGCAAACTAAAGTGCTACAACCATGATGCAATCCTTTCCTTTCCTATCCTAATAGTGAAAATCATTTTTTACTAACACCATTTATGTTCATGGCCTATACATTTTTTCTCGATTTGTTGAACTCCAGTGCGAGTACACTTGTGTCACTTGTCGACATGATTTTCTGCCATTGTTTATTTATTGTGAAAATACTAAAGACATTTTTTTGATTTGTTCTGAAGTGCAGTATGTGTGCACTCTTGTCATTTATATTGTATATATTTTTGTGATTTGATGATTTTTTGTACACTTGCGTTTATTTCTTATGAAAATGTTCAAAAATTTGCAGTGCATGTGCACTTATGTGAATATGTTTTCAACTGAACTCCAGTGCCTGTGCACTCTTCTCATTTTCAACATGATTTGTGTTTTTCTGTACAATTGTATGATTTATGTCATTTGTTACTCATTGTATATATATTTCGTCTTTGCACTTTGTTATCTGTCAAATAATTTGTATATACATTTTTCGGATTCGCTGATATGCTCAGTACTTATATTTTCTCTTGTCTGTAATGTTTTGTAATCAGTGCATGCGCACAACATTTAATTCATGTATTACACCCAAATAATTTGTAAATGTTAATTAATTAAATGAAAAATTTGTTACGATGGCAAGTCCAAATGACTCACCATCGCTGCCAAATTTTTTGCCCCCCAGTGGAGGGTTATGAAACACGTATGTTGTGCGGCAGCGATGCTGAGGCATTGTAGAATCTCTGACCAGAGCAGTTGCGCTCGAAGCGCAGTGCAGTACAGTTGTATCTCGGTAGCAGTCGCGTAATGTAGTGTGTCGCGAGCAGTCGCGTAATGTAGTGTGTCGCGAGCAGTCGCGTAATGTAGTGTGTCGCGAGCAGTCGCGTAAAGTAGTATGTTGGTAGCTGTCGCGGAGAGTAGTATGTCTGTAGCAGTTGCGTCGGCGGGCGTCGGCACAGCGATGGTCAAGATTCAGGACAAGGTATAATTTTATTAAATAAATGTTTATGCAGCTTTGCGCTTATCAGATAATGTAAGGTCCACTCATTGTAATTTAACTTTCAAAAATCGCCCCCAATAATAATTTGGATTTAAAAACAAATTTACAAACAATCATTCAAATTCCCTCCATTTCCCTTTAACAAAATTTTTTAAAAAAAAAAAAAAAAAAAAAAAAAAAAAAAGGGCAATTGCAATGTTTTTCCTCCAAGCCGCAGCCAACAATAAGAGCAGAATTTTGACATGCAGTTTTAATAAGGTAAGAAATTTATTGTGAATTCGCACAGGGCAAAGACCGACATTTCGGTTAAATTGATTTTTGAGTATCACTGTAGTTTCATTGTCATGGGATTCTCGTTCATTATTTTATGGGAACTTGCACTTGAGTCAGATAGCGAGCTTTTATTTAATTGTCTTTGTCATTAATATTTTGCGGGAGGCTACACTTGGCTCCATTTCTAATAAGTATTGTCATTAATATTTCTTGTGGGGAGGTTACACTTAGCTGTGGCCCCATTACTAATAAATATAGTTGTGTATTTAAAAGAAAGTGTTGTGGGGAGGTTACAATGTATGGAAGTGAAACATGGACGATAAATAGTTTGGACAAGAAGAGAATAGAAGCTTTCGAAATGTGATGCTACAGAAGAATGCTGAAGATAAGGTGGGTAGATCACGTAACTAATGAGGAGGTATTGAATAGGATTGGGGAGAAGAGAAGTTTGTGGCACAACTTGACTAGAAGACGGGATCGGTTGGTAGGATATGTTTTGAGGCGTCAAGGGATCACAAATTTAGCATTGGAGGGCAGCGTGGAGGGTAAAAATCGTAGAGGGAGACCAAGAGATGAATACACTAAGCAGATTCAGAATGATGTAGGTTGCAGTAAGTACTGGGAGATGGAGAAGCTTGCACAGGATAGAGTAGCATGGAGAGCTGCATCAAACCAGTCTCAGGACTGAAGACCACAACAACAACAATAGGAAGCTTTCTAATGTAAGCTTCGCACGACGTTGCTTGAAGCCGAATTGTAGGAGACTGCGATTCATCGTTGTGACTGCGTCACTAGGATCGTAGACATAATAACTTAAGACTAGTGGCGTAGCGCAATAGTTAGAGTATAAACCTCCCGTGTAGAAAGCCATAGGTTCAAATCCCGACAAATGCAACGAATGTTTTTTCATTTCTAAATTTAATCAAAAGACTGATTATAATTTTGTGTCAATTAATTGGTTTAAACGTAATTTTTAAATTTCTAATGTCTTGCTGCTTCATTTTCATCATCGTATTGAGTTGTTTATTTGCTCTTGTTTTTCTTCCTGTCATTGTTTTTGCCGACCTGTGCGGCCGAGCGGTTCTAGACGCTTCAGTCTGGAACCGCGCGACCGCTACGGTCGCAGGTTCGAATCCTGCCTCGGGCATGGACGTGTGTGATGTCCTTAGGTTAGTTAGGTTTAAGTAGTTCTAAGTTCTAGGGGACTGATGACCTCAGATGTTAAGTCCCATGCCGGCCGTTGGTGGCCGAGCGGTTCTGGTCGCTTCGGTCTGGAACTGCGCGACCGCTACGGTCGCAGGTTCGAATCCTGCCTCGGGCATGGACGTGTGTGATGTCCTTAGGTTAGTTAGGTTTAAGTAGTTCTAAGTTCTAGGGGACTGATGACCTCAGATGTTAAGTCCCATGCCGGCCGTTGGTGGCCGAGCGGTTCTGGTCGCTTCGGTCTGGAACTGCGCGACCGCTACGGTCGCAGGTTCGAATCCTGCCTCGGGCATGGACGTGTGTGATGTCCTTAGGTTAGTTAGGTTTAAGTAGTTCTAAGTTCTAGGGGACTGATGACCTCAGATGTTAAGTCCCATGCCGGCCGCTGGTGGCCGAGCGGTTCTGATCGCTTCGGTCTGGAACTGCGCGACCGCTACGGTCGCAGGTTCGAATCCTGCCTCGGGCATGGATGTGTGTGATGTCCTGAGGTTAGTTAGGTTTAAGTAGTTCTAAGTTCTAGGGGACTGATGACCTGAGATGTTAAGTCCCATAGTGCTCAGAGCCATTTGAACTAACCGAGCGAGGTGGCGCAGTGGTTAGACACTGGACTCGCATTCGGGAGGACGACGGTTCAATCCCGCGTCCGACCATCCTGATTTAGGTTTTCCGTGATTTCCCTAAATCGCTCCAGGCAAATGCCGGGATGGTTCCTTTCAAAGGGCACGGCCGCTTTCCTTTCCCGTCCTCCCTAATCCGATGAGACCGATGACCTCGTTGTCTGGTCTCCTTCCCCGAAACAACCAACCAACCAACCATCTGAACCATTCTGTTTTCGCTTGGGATCGTCATGTGTCACCTAAATCTGCACTGAAGTGCGTAGTTGGACTGCTAGCAGTTGGTAACGTGGCGGCTCGTGTAGCCAGGGTGAGGATAGTTTCTGGTAACCAGTGACAGTGGGAAATTACAGTCTGCTTTTAGCACTGAAACTGAAATCTTTCTGTCTTGATTTTGTTCGTAGAGGTTAGCTTTAATCGTCGTGAACAAAGCGGTCGCGAATTTAGATCTACCGTAGAATTTTGACTGCCGTTTTCTCGGATACATTGCTTATCGCGAGGTTGCCGTTAGGTTAATGGTTAATGGTTCTGAGCACTATGGGACTTAACATCTGTGGTCATCAGCCCCCTAGAACTTAGAACTACTTAAACCTAACCAACCTAAGGACATCACACACATCCATGCCCGAGGCAGGATTCGAACTTGCGACCGTAGCAGCCGCGCGGTTCCGGACTGCGCGCCTAGAACCGCTAGACCACCGCGGCCGGCTGCCGTTAGGTTAGGACAAGAGTTTATATTCAGGGTTACAAGACGCGTCGTCTGACGCATTTCAGTCATTGGTCGCTTAAAAGCAGCTGTCGGCAGGGCATCTCGCATTTCCGACAAACCTCGCGGCGGTCATTTCAATATCGCTTCGCGCAACACATTAACAGCATTTGTGAAGTGACCCACCGCCTTTGTGTGTCACCTCGAACCGAGCGGCAGCCGGCAGCCGTTCTAGCAACACCGTGGCACCGAGTGACACTCGTCAACTATCAAGTAATTTTAATCGGACTGTAGGCCAATATACGAGGGCGGTTCAGAAAGTAACCTCCGATTGGTCACAGTGCGGGTTGTGGGGGGAGTAGCGACGCCATCTGTGCGTTCACGCACTCAACAGGTCAGTCGGCATCAAGCCGTGGTCGATTGAACGTCGTACCTGCGCTAGTTTAGTTTTTGTGGCAGTTTGAAATGTGTGCTGCAATAGAAAACCCCGCCAAATGTGAAGTGCGTGCTGTCATAAGGTTTTTTACAGCCAAAGGATATTCTGCAGCAGCTATTCATCGTGAGCTTTGTGCCGTGTACGGACCAAGAGTTATGAGTGAAGGAGTTGTCCGTGAATGGGTACGTTTATTTAAAAGTGGACGAGAAAACGTTCATGATGAAGAGAGGAGTGGTAGACCATCATTGGTGACTGACGAACTCGTTCAGACAGTTGATGCAAAAGTTAGTGAAAATCGACGTTTCTCAATGTCGGAGTTGTCTACTGGTTTTCCACAGATTTCTAAGACTCTCTTGTACGAGATAGTGACAGCAAGATTGGGTTACCGTAAGTTCTGTGCACGATGGGTGCCCAAAATTCTTACCGACCACCACAAAACTCAAAGAATGGCCTCTGCATTAGACTTTCTGTCACGTTATGAGGACGAAGGAGAACCATTGTTAAACAGAATCATGACCGGTGACGAAACCTGGATTAAGTACGTGAACCCTGAGACAAAAGAACAATCAAAGATGTGGGCACATTCAAATTCGCCTACCAAACCAAGAAAAGCCTCGCAAGATTTTTCTGCCAGAAAACTGATGGCAACGGTGTTTTGGGATGCCAAAGGGGTGTTGTTGGTTGAATTCATGGAACGTGGTACGACCATTAATCAAGACGTGTACTGTGAAACAATAAAAAAGTTACGACGGGCTATACAGAACAAACGCCGTGGTATGCTGACTTCCGGTATCGTTTTTTTGCACGATAACGCCCGTCCTCACTCTGCTCGCAGAACAACGGCCCTTCTTGAGTCCTTCAAGTGGGACGTTATCAACCATCCACATTACAGCCCAGACCTGGCGCCAAGTGATTATCACCTCTTCATGCATTTGAAGAAATGGCTCGGGTCACAGCGGTTTGATGACGACGAAGAGCTCAAAGATGCGGTCACAGGCTGGCTCCAGGCACAAGCGGGTGATTTTTATGCAGAAGGAATTTCAAAGCTTGTGAAGAGATACGATAAGTGCCTCAATCGCTATGGAGACTATGTAGAAAAATAGTGCAAAGATGTAGTTGTAAGATGTATATATTAAAATATTTTTATTTAACTTGGTGTATTTTTTTAAATCAACCGGAGGTTACTTTCTGAACGGCCCTCGTATACTGAAGTCGCTAGCGACTAATAACCATACATCCGCAATTATTTCCCAAATGGCACTGCGGACTCATATTTTACAGTACGGTTTTGCTTATGTTGCAGTATATTTTCACACGTGTCAGTTTTCGCTGTTAATTATGATACACCTGTACTTGTCTCTGTCTTCAACCAGTCACATAATTTTATTAATTTACGTTTTTTGTACACGCATGAGCATTGTATCACGCTTTTCGTGCTGTCGCCCATGATCTAGTTCAAATGGCTCTGAGCACTATGAGACTTAACTGCTGAGGTCATCAGTCCCCTAGAACTTAGAACTACTTAAACCTAACTAACGTAAGGATCACACACATCCATGCCCGAGGCAGGATTCGAACCTGCGACCGTAGCGGTCGCGAGGTTCCAGACTGTAGCGCCTAGAACCGGTCGGCCACCCCGGCCGGCCATGATCTAGTACCTTATTGTGTTTACATGTAATACAAACCACATTTACACACTGCAAAACAAAATAAAATCTCTCCTAAGTTACAATTTTGAACATGGCCGATAATGCAGCAACCGTAGACGAAACTTATAAAAAAAATGTTCAAATGTGTGTGAAATCTTGTGGGACTTAACTGCTAAGGTCCTCAGTCCGTAAGCTTACACACTACTTAACCTAAATTATCCTAAGGACAAACACACACACCCATGCCCGAGGGAGGATTCGAACCTCCGCCGGGATCAGCCGCACAGTCCATGACTTCAGCGCCTTAGAACGCTCAGCTAATCCCGCGCGGCACGAAATTTATAATATTACTTGAAAATACAGCTCTTCGGTTGCACAAGTAAAAAATTTTCAACTTTACCTAGGTTTCAACTGCTCTAAGGCAGCCTTCATCAGAATTTTTTACTTCTGATGAAGGCTGCCTTAGAGCAGTTGAAACCTAGGTAAAGTTGAAAATTTTTTACCTGTGCAACCGAAAAGCTGCATTTTCAAGTAATATTATAAACTCTCCTAAGTTAATCATATTGTAGCAGTCTGATTGTTGCTGCTGTGGTCTACCTTTTGTTTATCACCGGCTGTTTATCATTTTACGGTAGATAATGCCGTAAAATAATACCCTGTATGAGGCCGAAATGAGTAGTAAAATGTTCATACGTTTACTAAAATCACGTGAAATAAATTATCTGACTGGTTGCCGTTATAGATACACACACTCACGTTCAGAAAAAAACAGAACACCTTGAACGACTAGAGATAGGACGTTCACATTCACAGGACATGTACATTAGTATGTTCTGCAGAAATGCTTAGCATTTCAGTCACCTCGGTTCAGTATGTATCCTGTTGCCTAATAGGCATAGGGTCCGCCATGGGCAGTGATAACGTGTTCCATACGTGATGGCATCGATGCGTGTAAGTCGCGATTGGAGTCCTGCGGTGTAGTCATCCGTACTGCATTCAAATGTTCATCTGTGGCGATTGGCATTGGGTCACAGCGCTGTTATCTGTCATTTCATCATATGCCACACATTTTGTATTGGCGACAAGTCTGGTGGTCTGGCGGGCCAGGAGAAAAGGCTGACATCCTGTGACACCAAGAAGCCACGCGGTCGTGCAGCAACGTGTGGTCGTGCACTGTCTTGCTGAAAGATGGCGTCTGGGGTGTGTTGCAGAAAGGGTATAGCTACGGGTCACAGGATGTCATTCATGTAGGTAACACTGGTCACAGTGGCCTGGACCCGCACCAACTTCGATTTGTGGTTGTACCCAATTTGGCGCTGTATGTCTTGTGCGAATGCATTTACTGTGCTGGCGCTACACCGGTCTACGGCGACCCGAAATGCGGCCATCATTTTCAAACAAACAGAACCTGGATTCGTCCGAAAACACTATCTGATGCCATTCCTGTCCCCAGAGACGTCATTCCACACATCGTTGCCGTCCAGCATGTTGCTGCACATTCGTCACAGGTAGGCGGAGAACTGGGTGACGCGCACGTAACCCATGCCGTAATAAACAACCTGTCACCCTTTATACTGTACGATGTGTTCCACTGTTGCGCCAGAGCGGAGGAGGACGCAGATCTGTCGTGAAATGTCATTCTGATAGCTGTAGATATTCTCTGGGAGTGGTCTGGGTGGTGCGACCTGAGCCATCTCGTCGTGTTCTGCGGCGTTCCGTGAACCATTGTGCACACACCCGTTGCATGCATAAACACTTCGCCCCACACAAGCAGCAATTTCCCGAATGGATGTCTCACATTCTCTCATGAAAATAAAGTGCTCTCTTTCAAGTCACAGTGGTCCACCTACGGTTTATAGCGACAACGAGAGCCCCAGGCACAATTTATTGGTACGTGGTGTTGCGCCGCGATTTCGATGTTGAGCTTGAACTCGTGTGTAGGCGTGATTCGAATGCTAATAATATCTGCAGAACATATTAATGTACGTGACCTGCGAATAAGAACGTCCTAGCCTATCTCTAATCGTTCAAGGTGTTTTGTTGTTTATGAACATGAATATAGTTCCATTTACTTCAGTCACTGATAAACAAGAGCCAATATGGCTCACAGAGTCAAACGAACCCGCGACGAAACGAGTAGCTTTTTCCTTAATCTTCTTTATTTCTTGTGTCAATTAAACCTGGTGAGGGGCCCAGGCAGCCGGACATTTCTGGAGAATTGTTCAAAGGCGGGTTGGCGAAGAACTGTTCAAATGAGATTTTCACTCTGCAGCGGAGTATGCGCTGATATGAAACTTCCTGGCAGATTAAAACTGTGTGCCGGACCGAGACTCGAACACGGGACCTTTGCCTTTCGCGGGCAAGTGCTCTACCATCTGAGCTACCCAAGCACGACTCACGCCTCGTCCTCTCAGCTTTACTTCCGCCAGTACCTCGTCTCCTACTTTGCAAACTTCACAGAAGCTCTCCTGCGAAGGCAAAGGTCCGGAGTTCGAGTCTCGGTTCGGCACACAGTTTTAATCTGCCAGGAAGTTTCAACTGTTCAAATGAATGTTGTCGAAGTACTGTTCAAAGGAGGGTTGTCTAAGATACCTCTTTCGTGTGTGAATTACACATCCTTAGGATTCTTCTAATAAATCTGCGACTGGCATCTGTCTTACGCTAGGGCTAGATTTACTAAATGTGGTGGTCTCTTCCTTAAATCGCGCCGGATAGAAACTCGAAGGGTGGGACTGATTGTCAGCCGTGTAGTCAAACGATATCGTATTCTTTCGTCTATTTCCCTTCGGTTACATTACATTTACAAACGCTGAGACTCAGCTGCCAGTTGTGGATCACGCTCTGATCACCATAACTCTCATTTTTATTGGCAGTGTAGGGGATTACGGGCTGGGACGCAGCCGTCTCATGCGACGTACGCAAGCGCGAGCTGGCGCTATCTTGGAATGCTGACAAATTGCGGTGTCAGTATAAGTTGCTACACACACAGTTCGCAGCAGTCGAGCCGTGTAGCTTGCGGTCTGCACAGGCAGCGCTGTTATCAAAGTGCATCGTTTCGACGCGGAATTCATGTCTTTCTCGGCTCACAATAGAGTCTTGACAAATCCGTATTAAATCGTGGTAGGACGTCAGACACTGCTAGGACGGGTTGGCGTAGCGAGCGCGTTATTATACTGCTGTTATGGAAATAAATTAGTGATTGCAAATAACTCGGTGTTCGCGTATTTCTGTACCTCATGGGCGCAATGCCTGCTTAATCCTGAGAGATATCAAGGGAGGCCCTCTGCCGCGGACACAAAACCCGTAACCACCTTAAAGCAGTGCGGGTGTTGTCAGAGACAGGTGATATAAAGAAAAGCTAGCATACTTCGATTTCTTTACTCCCGTTACGTCATACGAGATCATTTTTGGGGTATTCATCTAGTCAAGCTAAAGTTTTCCGAGTCTAAAGGCATGTAATATAAATTATGAACTCAAGGACGACTTGTAGCAACTGGCGATGCTGGCTAATGCTTCCCAGCATATTTACTTTCAATGAAATTTGTCATTAATAATCATCTTGAGGCTGAACGCTCTTATTTCCGTGTTTGCTTACATATAAACTTGTTTTTGGGCTAGGTCCGACTTCAGTAAAACACAGTTATTTTATTATCTCCTGTTAACCAGTCATGTTTCGCTTAAGTTTCAGCATCATCACTCCTTTTTATTTTCTTTCTATTACACAGGAAAAATGCTGTTTATTACTTGTACACACGTAAACTTACAAATCTGAAAAACATAGTTTTGTCTATATGTCTTGTTACGACATGCTGCGGTATTCCTCGTTTTCTGTTTTTCATTACGTTTGATAACACAATAAAGAGAAAACCAACAGCAGCCAGTGCAAACACGAACAAAAACAACATATTTGGAATTTACGAACTGACATGCCAGTACCCTAAATCAGTTTATATAGGACAGACAAGCAGAAACTTTTATAGTAGATGGGCAGAACACAGAAGAGCATTGAAAAGCAACAGCTGTCATTCTACATCTGCTGGACATCTTCTGGAAATGAAACAAAGCCCAAAAGACATCAACACCGACTTGAAAATCCTCAAGTGCAAGAACAGCCTGACCCCCCCCCCCCAATCCCCCCCTCATAAAAACTAATAATTGAGGCAAACTACCAAAAACAAAAAGCAGTAGTAGACGGTACAAAAATAATAAATTACTACACAGCTCTCTGCAGCCTAACTCTGTTCTCTGCCCTGAAAGAACTATGAGACAACACCAACCCATAAAAATACACACAGAAACCCACACACACAAAACACACATACACAATCTTCCACATAGAATTAATTAAGGATAGGCCTAACCACAACATTCTCAGTCGTAAAATTTTGAGATACATAATTTTTCTACGGTAAGTTTTATGTGTTTGCAGATGACACACAGTGAAAGGAAAGTAATGGAATCCAACATATAAAAGGTGCTGAAACTTCAGCGAAACACGTCTCGATAACAGAAGAAAAGAAGAAATTGTGTTTTGCTCAAGGTGGACGCCCCTCCCTCCAAAATGAAATTTACGTCATAAATAATTTATCTCTTTTTCAAATCAACAGCTTAGTTCATTGAATCAACACTAAAGATAAGCATAATTTTCACGAAGTTGTAAAGTCACTTTCTGTGATCTAGAAAAGCGTCCATTATTTAGGAACAGATATTTTCAATAACTTGCCAGCAATCATAAAACGTTTAACTACTAATAAAGTTCAGTTTAAGAGGAGTCGATAGGATGTACTGATGGTCACCTTCTACTCCATCGATGAATTTATTAGTCTAACCGACAGAAGTGTGCATGTTATAAGTAATAACAAATATTTCAAATTTTAAGTGAAATCTGACTTCCGCACCTCTTCAGTGCAGCAATAAGATCAACAGCGTTGTAGACTGAATTTATCATTCATAATACGTAGCTACAACAACTTTATAATTATCGTTTACATATCATTGTATGGTACATTTACATGATTTGTGAGAATTTGATTACTACCTCTTAAATGAAAATATGTTTAAGATTTTTTGTACTTATTCCACACCCATGAAAACCATATTACTTTGGATCTTACGAAGGGACATTAGCAGTTTTTCCTTTTGCAAATATATATTATCTGTTCTTCTTTCTGGACATGTTCTACATCACTGAGGGACTTCTCAACGTGGATCTGTGGAAGACCAAGTAAGACACATTGAATCAAATTGAATCTAATCTCTGCATTTCTTGGCAATTTTCTAACGTTGCCACATTCCTCACACAATCGTGTCGTTTGTGGCTAACCTTGTCTGCTATATCATTTATGTACATCGTGAGCAGTAACTGTCCTTTTACATTAACTTGAGTTTCAGATTTTCCATATTCTTTACAAATTTCTTGAGATTTTTCTTGGAATTCCAGTTTTGCCCCGCCACATTGCACTATTACAGGTTACAGGTTGTCACCAGCAAAATAGTTTTGACTTGTACCATTTATACAAGGTTAAACTGGCTACTCTTTTACCGCTTGCTTTGTCGCTGCCATTTTTATCAGGAAGTTTTCCACTTTCCACAATATACTCACAAACCATTTTCACACTGTTGACGTGGAATTTTACTTACCTCTGCTGCGCCAATAGCACCTCCTGGATGCAATGCACCATCCTCCGAATATCAGTGCACACTGGTTAAAACTCAGACTACTTCACCAAGAACCGTAGCCAAACGATAATGGAAAATTTAACAATGGAGCTCCGCCGCCTTTCTGCGATGTTCTTGCTCAATTTCTCGTTAAGTTGATTACACGCGCTTAAGCAGTGCCGGATTAAGCAAGCACTGGGCCCGTAGCAAGGGTATAGACCAGGGGTCTCCAAACTCTTTAGTTCGCGGGCCACATTGACTCCTCCACGAAGTCATAAGGGCCAAGATCTACCTAGTGGGATTAAAGTACCCTAACACTCCATGATCACCGTAATGTAAGGCTAAAGGAAAGATGAAATCGCAAAAATTTAAGGTTGTGGGAGATGACTGAAACAAACTAAGATTTTTATTTAATTACATAATTTTGATTGGTGGACGTACCTGACCGAAATTCTGGCGTATTTTATTCTGGCGAATTTCACCGACAAAAAAGTATGTCACTGCACATTCTTCACGAAAGCGTCCTGCAAAGTTAACGAAATCTCAAAATCATTGTTAGCAACACTATTACTTCAAGACGTAACAGAGGTAGAGTAAGTCAACGCATTGTTATTTCAAGCAGCGCAACAATAAGTCTAGTTATGTAGTCTTGTAGCGAGTAGCAGAGCCAGAGCATATATTTGATAGTTCTGTTGCGTGATTGTGTCTATGTTGCGAGTGTCTCATGAGTTTTTTAGTGTTTTATGCGCTGTACTAGTAGGTGAGATGACGAAGTGTGGGACAATTCAAAGTTTGAATTCGAAGAGACAAGGAAAATCTGAAAATCGAAATACGTATAGCACGACTTGAGTATTTTTTCACTGTATTTTTTAGTGGAACTACAGTGTAATTGGGAGTATTTAATTTAGTAACTAATGTACCTTAAAAATAAATTCATTGCATTTTGTTTAGGCAAACTACTCCCTAGTGTTATTACTATTAAATAGCACAATTTTATTTTCAGGTTACAATCTTTTGTGAAGTTCTGCACAAATATGGAGAAGAAACGAAAGGTTGACAGTGAATGTAGAATTTTTAAAGAGCAGTGGAGATGTCAGTATTTCGTGGTGGAGTCAAGCAACAAACCAATGTGTATTATTTGCAATGAAGCAATATCAGTCTTCAAAGAATACAATATAAAACGTCATTATGAGAGTAAGCACTCTCAGAATTACTAAAAGTTTACAGGATGCAAACGATTACAAATGTATGAGTCTCTGAAACGCCAGCTAAAAACCCAGCAGTCGCTGTTTAAGAAAGTAAATGCTGAACAACATGCAGCAACTAGTGCTAGTTTTGTGTGGCTCGTTTAGTAGCGAAACAGTATAAGCTATTTACCGACGATGAATTAATTAAGAACTACATTATTGCAACAGCAGAAGAAATGTGTCCAGAAAAAGTTAATTTATCTAAAAACATAAGTTTGTCAGCAAACACTGTGGGTCGAAGAAGAGATGACATTGCACAAAATATATCAGCACAACTGCGTGACAAAAATCAAGACTTAGTCTGGTTCTCTTTGGCCGTGGATGAGTCAGCAGATGTATCAGATACTGCTCAAGTACTATTTTTTATTCGAGGGATTGACAAAAATTATGAAGTATATGAAGAGCTCCTTGATGTTCACAGTATTCACGGGACGACCACTGGCGAAGATATTTTTAAAGGAGTTGATAGGGCAGTTGAGAAAAACAATCTTCAGTGCAAGAAATTAAAATATATTACAGCTGATGGTGGCAAAGACAAGTGTGGGAAAAATAAAGGTGTTGTTGCTCTCCTTTCTAAGGCCGTAGAAAATGACGGTGGCTAAAAACCATTAGTAGTGCATTGCATTATTCACCAACAGTCTTTGTCTGGCAAACATTTAGATATGTCAGAAGTTTCAAAGCCAGTTATTTCAGATCCCATGCACTCAGTCATCGCCAGTTCCGCGAGTTTCTTGAAGATATTGAGGAAAGCGACTTGCCATATTATACTGCAGTGCGCTGGCTTAGCTACTGTAAAGTTCTGCCCCGTTTTTTTGAACTCCGAACAATAATTGAAATTTTTTTGAACGAAAGGAATCGTCCTCTGGCTGAGTTACGGAACGGCGAGTGGTTATGGAATCTAGAATTTTATACAGAGTTAACTAAACATATGAATGACCTTAATTTAAAATTGCAAGGTGAAAACCAGCTTCTGTCTGATTTATACACCCATGTTAAGTCCTTTCGACAGAAGATTGCTTTATTTCAGTCTCCGTTGAACAAAGTATGCTTCACGCATTTTAATACATGCCAAACATTCAGTCAGCAAACTGAGAGTCCGTTTCCTGTAACTTTAGCAATTGAAGCTTTGGGCGCTTTAAAAATTAATTTTGAATCACGTTTTTCAGATATCGATGCAAATTCAAACGTTATCAAGATATTTTAAAATCCCTTTGACGTCGATATAGAAGCGTTACTCGCAGAACTTCAGTTTGAAATTATTGATTTGAAATATAGCGACTTTTTTAAAGAAAAACATTCAAAGTCAACATTACTGGAATTTTATAAGTGTCTTCCGTATACACAGTTTCCAAATTTACATAAATTTGCCCGTGGCTTTTTTTCCGCTTTTGGCACTACTTATTTAAGTGAAAAAACTTTCTCCAAAATGAAACATGCAAAAAGTATTTAAAGATCAAAATTAAGTGATGAGCATTTGAAGTCGCTGATGATTACCTCTACCAGTAAACTTGATCCACAACTCGAGGTAATTGTGAAAGGAAAGTTACAGCTACATAAAAGCCACTAATTATCACTAAGGTGTTAAATTTCTTTACGTGAATACTCTAACACTGAGTTTTCAAGATATAAATTAATTACAGTTATTTTTATACATCAGTTACAACTAAAATATCCAATATCGTTATGTACCCCAGGTATTGTATTTTCTTTAAATTGCCCTTAAATAAAAATATTTTATACGATTTACTTGCTATGTGTATTTTACAACGTAATCAAAAGAAAGTGAAACTTCGCTTAAGAAGCATCTTCCATAATGATTGATTACTAAGGCTAGTCGTCGAAGTGGCGTCCATTTGAAAGACTTGCACCAGACTCGTGAGTAGAATAAAATGCAAAGAATTTTTTTACTTAAAATGTTTTCGCCAAACTAGTCTGTTAAACTTTTTTTTTTTCACTATCGCACGGAGAGTGGTCTGTGTTTATTGTGGATAGCCACGCGTTTAACCATGACCTTCCGCTTTGTAAAGATAGAGCTCCGACAATGTCGCGGTGTATTGGTCGCGAAAAGCCTCGAAACTCAATTGTTGGCAGTATAGGTGCCACCAAGGAACGATGAATAGGTGCCACCTCAAATATTTGGCGGGCCGGATACCGGGGTTGTCCAGCCAGCTAATGCGGGCCGGTTTGCTGGACCTCGCGGGCAGGTTTCGGCCCGCGGGCCGTAGTTTGGAGACCCCTGGTTTAGGATATCAGATGAAACAAGATTGTTACAACTTAACTTTTCCCGATTTAATTTCGGCAAATTTAGAAATAATACAAGTTAGATAAATAATGACTGAGCAAATTGTATTCAACGTTCATTACACTGAGGTCATTTAGACTTTTCTGTCTCACCGTATTTTTTAATTTATTTTCACTGCGCCTTAACGTTGAAACAGAACGTTCTCCACTGCAGTTGGTGAACATTAAAGATAAGTAAATGCGTAAGGCTATTTCTACATTTGGAAAACACGATCCTAATGAATTTTCCATTAAAAATTTGTAACTTTGTAGTTCCAAAGCTTCGTTCTTTTTTCTGTAAATGGCAGCAGCTCAGCGAACTGTAACAGTTCGCCGCCTTCGACTCTTCTAAATCATCTGGATAAACAGTCACGAAATTAGGAGTTCTTTTCAGGACCTCTTCTGCTGTAAGAGATTTAAAGTCCCATAATATTCCAAAAACATTAGGCAGATGATCGTATTTTTCCAAGCGTTTAGCCAGTGCAGCCAGTACAATGTCAGTTATCACAATCAATACTTGAAATTCAAAATGTTCTCCAGGTGTTTGATTTTCTACAACTTCATCGAGTGATCCACTAAAATGGTCATACTTTGTATTTCGCTTGTGTCGTTTTGAAGTTTGTTGCTGACATTCTTCACAGCTAATCAGGGATTTGGCTTTTGCCTCGATTTCTGAACATGTGATCCTCATTGCTTGGATATATTCATGTAAGGATTTATAAAGTGCATATCCGGTGCTCAGATCTTGATCAGACGACTGCAGCGAAACGCTAGTCGCTTGCAAGCGTTCTAGGATTCTGTTCCATGCGATACACATTATTCTCGTTTCCAACTTACTCGTTTTCAAAACCAGTCCGTAAGCCTGATTGCGGCACTCTACCTTTGGATGCATATTAGCAGATACCTCATTCAAAACTTGTTTGATCGTACGAGAACCAAATAAAAGCGCCTTTGTAGCATCAGCCCTGGCCAACCACCCGATAACTTTTTCAAAATCGGAATTTTAGTACTATCATTTTTCAGTGCTTTCCAAAGATGGAGTCATCGATAGGTAAAGCGAAAAAAAATGTATAGAAGTTCAAAGGAAATCAAAGAAAATGGATGCGTCTGTACAACATTCTATAGCACACGTGGCGGCCAAATTTAGTGAATGTGAAAAACAGGGTATAATATTCAGCGTACTTATTTCTATCTTTACTTCGTGCTTCCAAGCCGGTGTACCTGGCAATGTCATAGCTTTGTACACGACAATCTTTGATATTAATGCCATTCTCTGTTAAAAAAGATAGTAAGCTTTGTGAGAGTTGTTCAGCAGTATGACCTTCCATATCCAAAAACTTCACAAATCTTTCCACTGGTCCTGATGATAGGACACAGCGCACTGTCAGAGTCAGTTGATCTACGTGAGATATATCGGGAGTAAAATTCAGTGAGATTGAATATTATTTGAATCTCTTAATTTCGCAAATAATATGATCCAGTATGGCTGATACAATTAGATGGATAAATTCCTCCATGTTGTTTTTGACAAATATGACGTATGGCTCGTTCCTTTATTTGCATGAATACGTGTATGTTGGGCCAGAAACACATCAATTAAATGAGGAAGTTCTTAAGTGATAATGAAGACTGCTCTGAAGACTTAAAATCGTCAGTAATAGCTCGAAGTGACAGCGGAGGAGTATACGAAACGGTCTATCACTTTTTGGAAGACAAAAAAAATAATATCTTTCAGGGCCGCTAAGAAGATTTTTTAAATTATTATAACAAAAACGATCTGTAAATTAACAGTAAATAGGGTAGAAAGCGATGTACGCGTGCGCAAAAGTTTTCAAAGGTCAACATAATCGATTTACATAAATTGAACATCGTATGCTACAATAACGTGACGGTACGCGACGTTAACGTCGTTATAGTCGCAATAGCCAAGTGGGCCCAATTTTCAAAAATAATCTGTTACGTGGGTGTACGTATTCAATAATAGTTCTGTTGTGGTGCGAAAAGGTAACCCATCTTACTGCAACAAAACAAAAAAGTGTCTCTACGAAACAGTCGTATTTGCTGTGTTTGTAGTATTTTTCAACGCACCCTAGCTACTGTGCCCATGTAAGTTTTCAAAAAAAAAAACAAAAATTGGTTCAAATGGCTCTGAGCACTATGGGACTTAACTTCTGAGGTAATCAGTCCCCTAGAACTAAGAACAACTTAAACCTAACTAACCTAAGGACATCACACACATCCATGCCAGAGGCAGGATTCAAACCTGTAGCGCCTAGAACCGCTCGGCCACCCCGGCAGGCTGTGAGTTTTCGATAGACAAAATATGTATAAGCGTATTTTCATTTTAGAAATCACGTATGATCGCCCTCCTATCAAAAAGGGACGAAAGACGACACACTCGTGCAGTCTGTGCGTCAGTAATACTATATAAAGCTACAAAACATGCCAGTGGTATCTGCAGATCGACACTTACTGTCGCCTCTGTTTCTACTTTTAAAAAGAAGTGACATGCATACTAGGGGCACGAGATGAGCAAAGTTTGTTTTATGGGGATCATATTTTAGCAGATAGTTCATTCTATAGACAAGGAAAAAATGTTCAAATGTGTGTGAAATCTTATGGGACTTCAGTCCCTAAGCTTACACACTACTTAACCTAAATTATCCTAAGGACAAACACACACACCCATGCCCGAGGGAGGACTCGAACCTCCGCCGGGACCAGCCGCACAGTCCATGACTGCAGCTCCTGAGACCACTCGGCTAATCCCGCGCGGCATAGACAAGGAATATTGACGGATGTCGCGAGGAGACGTGTTTTCTAAAACCATACAAGATTATAGTAGATTAGTTTTCATTCCGTAGTAGTTTTCAGGTCACAAAACCTTGTCAATGAATGAAGAACGTGGAACTAAGGAGTCTGCCATTTCCGGACTGACTATAAAATCAGGTCAAGAAGATTGCCTAGTGGTTTAGAGTTGTCACAAGTCTGACTTTATCCGGATTTGTCTTCGCACTGACCGCATTCAAGGCCGTCCATTGCGGGGAGGGACTGTCTGACGTAAGACCGGACTTGTTTCTGTTGTCGGAGAAATTAGAATTATTGAAAAAAAACACATTAATAAACACCCTTTGCTAAAAATTTTCTAAATGGTGACAGTTGTGTGCTCAGTTTCGCTCAACGGACGTTAAAAAAGGCCAGTGCCACGTACACTTAATCACTCTCCTGTACACGGTTCCTGCAAAACTTAGTTTTGACACTGTTCACGAACTTTATTAGTCTGTAACTGGTGCCAGATACATCTTTGCTTTCTACATTTTATATGTATATTTTTGAATGGTCTTGGCTTCTTAGATTTGCCAATGACGAAGCAAGGGGAGCTTGTGTGTACCATCTGCGTTGCTACAAGAAATGACTGTTCATCTATCTTTTATAAGTTTCGTTCCTACCACGGTTTCATTTGAAGCTGCGAGCGTTTTTGTTGGCAACATTTTAAAGTGCAGCCTTGTCTCGTCGATGGCAGGGTAACAGTTCATTTTCTTCTAGTTTCTTGAAACGTAACAGAAAACTCCTTAGCAGCTGCGGCATCGGCAGAAAGTTTTCACCGGAAATAGAAACAAATCGGACACCATGACGAGTTTTCCAACAATCAATCCAGCTTTCACAGGCAGCAAATTTACTTTCGGCTTCCAGTTTTTAGTGCAAAACTATCGCTTTTTCTTTGAGAATTGGCCCGGATATTGGAGTTTCTTTCCTTCTTTCTTGACAAAACCTCATCCACAATGCGTTATCAAGCAGTTCAAATTTAGGCTTCTTTAATGTTTTTCGATTCTTCAGAGTGTTTTCACCATCAATCGGAACTGTATAGGATTCAATATCTTTCCGATTCTTCCTCCAATCCTTAATTGTCGTAACACCCTACATTCAGTTCCTTTGCAATTTTTTGGAGCGATTCTCCTTCGTCCAGTCTTTGTAGCACTGCTAATTTTTCATTTAGTGAACGAGTTACGTGTTTACATTTGAATCCAGACATGTTGAAAAACAGACAACTGTACACACAATGAATCTACAGTAATAAGTACTGTAGAGAACACCGAATAAAGCAAACAACGATGTTTTTAATACCAACAAAGGATAAAACTGACACAGCGATAGGCACCGCAACAACGGACCGACAGGCGTCCAGTCAGTGATAAGTCGGCACAGACTCGCCAGTTCTACTGTACTGCGACTAATGGCCGAGTGCGCCAATCTCGATTAACAGTTAACCGCGGTTAAGTCGATATATAATCCTGTTCAGCGCAGTATTCTGGTGCACGAACATCGATCTAAGTTAAACGAGGGAATCGTTATGGATGGCATTGAGGAAGATTTGTTATACCTTGACCATTTAAATCGTGACCGAAATCGTGTTGGAGTGATTGTGGAAAAGGGAAACCCTTTTGAAGATTATGGTGACAGGAAGTTTGAAGAGATATTTCGTCTGTCAAAAGAAACAGTGTGGTGGTTATTAAATCAAATTAATGATAGGTTAGAATTTCCTACTGATCGGAATAACCCTGTTTCTCCGATAAACATACTTTTGATTACTTTAAGGGCATCTGCAACAGGTGCATTCAACATTCTTATTGGGGACAACACTAATATACATCGTACAACAGCACAACGAATCATCAGTGATGTATCAGACATCATAGCATCACTGTCTCCTCGCTTTATAAAATTTCCTACAAGAGAAGAAGTGCGCTCTGTGATGCATGGTTTTAGTCAATTGGACCGATTTCCTGGCGTTCTTGGTACCTTGGATTGTACCCATATAAGAATTCAGTCTCCTGGAGGACATAATGCTGAACTTTTCCGCAATAGGAAATCATATTTTTCCTTTAACTGTCAAACCATTAGTGATCACAATTTGTTAATAAGAGATATTGTCGCTCGATGGCCGGGCTCTGTGCACAACAGTGCCATATTTCTCAACTGCGCTCGCAGAGCCCAATTTGAAAACGGAGAAATACCACAAGGTCACTTATTGGGAGATAGTGGTTATGCATGTAAATCCTACTTGTTAACTCCACTTCTAAATCCGCAAAATGAAGCAGAGCATCGGTATAACAGGTCTCATATTAAAACTAGAAACACTGTTGAGAGAAAATACGGTATGTGGAAGAGAAGATTTCCCATATTATCTGTAGGAATAAGATGTAATCCACAGGAAGCAATGTCAATCTTTGTGGGTACGGCTGTCTTGCATAATATTGCGAGGAGACAAGCAGTGAAGAACCACCAGAAGATCCTGAAATTTCTCGACTTTTAAATCAGTTACGTGATGAGAGAGGCCCCAACATTGAAGACAACGAACCAGTGCTACCTGGACAGCAGATGTATCGTGATGATACATTACCTGGAAGAGCAGTTCGCCGTGCTATAATTAATGAACATTTCCGATAATCTAACATAAATTTAGACATAGTTCGTAATGAAAAATTATGATTATAGTTATGGGATTTCGCCGTATTTTCAATTTTTCAGATTATTTCAGCATGTAATCTATTTTGTTTCTGCCGTCTAGCGAACATAAAAGTACTCACTGAACTGGGTGTGTGATGCGAAATTTGAGGTTTTGTTGTACCAGGGACAGGATGTGCTGCCTACAGACAATTACCCAGCTGCTGCTTTTCTGAGATATTTTTGTAGTGTGGAACTGTTGATAATTCATTATTAAAGATATATTTCTTGCATCACATTGGTTGTGAAAGCAATGCAGTACTCTGTTATTTATATACATGTTTAGTTTCTGGGTATGTACTTAAATTTGAGAACAAATGACTCCATTACATTTAGAGAGTGTGAGAGTAAAAGCGAGTGGAATAAAATATAATGGATATTTCTGTATTATGTTCATTATAGATCCTAAACATCTCTTAAATTTTCTACTGTAACAACAAATATGTGAATGTCCAACAGTTTTGCAATATTAAAAGCGCACATTCTTTATTATTAGAACCTTTCAGTTTAGAGATTATTTTATTGCACTTCTGCTCAGTATTAATGCAGTCTTATCACCTAGGTTGGCTTAAACTTGTGAATATGCAGTAAACACATAGGCACAAAATAATAATCATTTGTGTAATAACATAAAATGTCAGCTTGGGATTGTTTATTTGTTAACTTGTTTCCATATTAATCACTACTCTTTATTTACAATACGATTTTCTTAAACATAAGTGTGTGTGGCCATAAGGTTGTGCAAAGAATTGAATTACGTTGTTAATTCTAGTCAGTCATGCGTGTAGCAGCACTTTACACAATATTATGTACAACTGTATGGCATTAAAAAAATACATGAAATTGAAGACAAATTTGTGTTTAGAAATTGCCACCAAAAAAAAGTTATCATTGCTACAAAAGGCAATGGAATGTTGTCAGCAATGTCTAATACTTTGGGGATCAGTGCAAGAGCAATAATTAGTTAAGGAGTGTGCTACTTCGGAAGATATGAAAGCAGAACCGTAATGCTGTGGGTTGACGGTACGAAGTGTCACACTTTAAGTTATTACTGAGGGAAACTCCCTCCCTCACTCTCTCGCTGATATTGATGCAGTTTTTTCACATATTTAATGCTCACCTGTAGAGAAGGGAATTCCTTGTCATTGCATAGTGCCACAGAAAAATGCCTCACTATAAATACAGTTGTGGCAGAAGTTATGGGTTGCCATCATAAACATTAGCAGGTGCAGAATATTGCTAAGAAAGCCACACATGCTATAACTACTATAGCAGAAAACAGTGACCCATCATAGGAATGCATTTCTGAAAATATCTTGCTACAAATTTTGCTGTGATAAAAGTTATGGGCTGACATTGTAAACATTAACAGGTGCAGAGTATTGCTAGAGAAGCCACACAATGCTAATCTCACTACTGTCCATATTAGCAATGTATTATTCAATAATGCCTCTCTACAAATACTGTTATGATAAATGTTACAGGTTTCCACCACACACATTACCAAGTGGTGTGGCTAGGAAAGCCACATATGCTATGCTTACTTTTGCAGAAAAGAGAACCCACCACATCAATGTATTTCTCAACATGCCTCACTTCAAATTGTATTGTCATAAAAGATATAGGTTCCCATTATAAACATTACCTGGTGCAGAGTATTGCACGGAAAATGGCACACACAAAATTATGATTTGGAGCACTTTCCCTCATAAATTAATATGTTAGGATATTCTGGTACAAAAAATGCAAAACACGGTGACATTGGGCCTCATGTATATAACTGTTACAGCACATATGTCCACTCCAAAGTTAGAGTAACAAGAATGCTTTATTACTATTATTTTATTTCATTAACAGTCTACCTCACTGTTAAGTCATTTAAGTAGAAATTGGCACCTGACGTTATGGCTGCAGGCCTGCAACTGACATGCATCTTACTTGTGTAAACTGCAGTGTTGCTAATCTGTTTTTATATATGAAGTAATTCTAATTTTAAGTGATTGGATGAAACTTAGTCCAGACCAAATAAGCTGTAAGCAGATATTAGACAGACACCAACTAGGATAGAAGCAGTATCACTAACAGGACAAACACAGAGAAACAATTTGAACTGTGAGACAACTTTAATACATTATACAAAATACAACATAGCACAAAAAATTAAAAAAATCACTGTCACAGGAAAAAAGAGTCACGTGTCACTGGCATTTTTCTTCTTCCAGTACTTTAGTTTTTCTTTCAGGGCCAGAATCATTAAATTTTTTATCCTCAGCTGCTTTTGGTGCTCTGCCTTCATCATGAGTAATTGGGCCTCCAGTAGTTCCACTCTCTTCTTGCACACATTGTCAATCACTGTTCCCGAACCTGATGGCCTTGGTTTTGCAGGCATCCTGCGACGATGCCATGTATTTTTTGGCGTGCAGATGTTTTCATTGGGTTGATCAGGAGACTGTGAAACAGATTGCAGCTGGGTGACATCCACCAGAACATTATTTGGTGTCTCTTTACTTAGTATTACGACAGGTGTGTGGGAAGTGCTAGGTTGTGTGCACTCTGCTAACTCGACAACTGAAGCAGGTGGCGTGTTCTCACTGCACTGCTCTCCATGTTGACAACATCCACAATCATGCCAAACTGTGCATCGGAATCATATGCATTTGTTAACGGTTTCATTGAGGAACCAACAATTTCTAATAGTTTAGCCCGATCATGGATCGTGGTTTTTTGGGTAGGCTTCCCCCCACCTGTTTTATACACTTCCACCTTTTCTGCTGCAAGGTCTTTTCGAAGTCTTCTTTTCATATTTTCATAACTGGTTTTCAGCCTGTCACAGGATCTTTTTGTCACACCTGAAATTAAATAAATGTAGTTTGTATTACCATAAATTAATTCTTATATTATTTGCATTCATAAGTCCATTTTGCATTCTGAGGCTCTTAACTTATAACTGCAATAAAAATCTAAGATCTGTATATGGCTTTTGTTTACATATCAGTTCATTAAAAATAAAGTGGTATAGGCATATATGAAGAATACGGCACAGGGCTAAGTGAGAAACGTATGTTCACAATTTTCAACATAAAAGCTTCCGTTAGTCACATAATATTTAGTTAACAGTAGCACGGCATTGGATTTTAAATTTAAAACTAACAAAACAATTCCAACCGTAAATGTACATAGTCCTATCACGTATTTCAGTGGTACGCCAATAACAGTTTCAAATTTCAAACTAAAAGCCAGTGTGTGCCATATCCTACGCTTACGATGAACCTAGAAAAGTTATTCATTTATGAGTAAACTTACCAGGAGTAGAATTAAATTGCGCCTCCACATGGGACCACATTGCCTGTTTTTCTTTTAAGCTGCAGCCGTCGGTTTTCTTATTTTCAAGAACGGATGCATTTGCATCCACCCGTTCAAGAAGTACATCTATCTCGTACTTCGAGAAATTCGGTGTTCTTCTTTTATTCTCCAAAAAAGAAACCAACAGATCAGAAATAGGTACTGAGGTACGCACACACACTTCTGCTTGTCGACGGAAAAAACAGCAAAGATAGAACGTGGCACCAGCGATTATCTGTGCAATTTCATGTTTACTAACATCTTTGCGTTGTCAGGGCACGTTCCATTGCAATGTAGAGAGTTTACCACGGTCAAATGCACAGTTGGCTGACAACGGTTTGCTGACCAGCGATTAACGTTGGTGCACTGCAGAAACATTTTAAACGCGATTTACTTTTAACCATGATCGCGGGACCTTGGTTATCATGCTTTTTGACCGGAGTTTGTGCACTCAGCCATAACTCTTACCCTTGACTTCGTCCCTGCATAAAAGACGCTGGCGCGAGCGGTGGCTCACGAAGCTTTGCCGTCCCGCCGGCACATTTGATTGTTTGCAGCAAGCGACAACGTCCTATGGTGTGTAACACTACATGCTTATTGTAAGTTAGACCTGAAAAAATACAACTGAAACTTGCATCCAATTCCATGCATTAATTTTTGCGTGGTGCGTGTACAGACATAAACACAAAACTTCTAAAAAGATTTTTTTTCTCTTCAGTAGCTGTAACAAAAAAACACCCTGATATTCAGTTTTCTTAAATATCTCCTACGTACAGACCTCTTCAAGTTACAATTTTATTATATGTGTAAATTCACAATCCACTGGAAACCACCGAGCTTTTCATTCCAAGAGTATCGGCTTATATGCAGCAAAGCTGTGTCCAATATTGAAAGATTTTCGCTGCCAATGTCTTGAGTAGCTTGATGGACGTCACTCCATATTACCATCCTTTGAACAATTGTTAGAGGTACCATTAAGGACACACTTCCTTTGAATTGTAAAGCTGACAATATTACTGTGAAGTACAGATTCTACAGCTACGCCATTCTTCAACGTTACGGATCTGAAAATTGAAAATTATTAATCTGTTATTAAAATAATTGTTTAACCTATTAGCTGTGTTTGTGCTTCACGCTTTACCATCAAGAGAATGCAGTGGGTTGGAGTACTGCAAAGTGCTAATGCTTAAAATGTACATCACAGATGGTCAAAGCTGAGCACTATCAAAATTATTCCTCAAATTTTGACGCAAAATCGATTTTAAGGTTGTTATTTCACCAGTGTCCTGTTTCCTCTTTAAAATATGACTTCAAGCCGGCGACGTTCCACTGTGGTATTAAAAACTCTCAAGTATATACCAGTACTAAGGGAGTGCTAAATAAATGTCTACTGTATTCGAAATCATCCAAATAAAAATTATATTGTTGAATGTCTGTAACTCTCGAGACTTGGGTCGACTGCCCTATTTGAATCATTATTCCCGCGCTTTTACATTTCTAATTGTTGTGTTGTGTGTCGTTGGTGGCATGCAAGGGGTTTGCTGCATGAAATAAATGTGACTAAGAAGCTACGGATGGCCATCGGTCGTTAGCTCCGACACACCAATTACCCTGATCTTCATCGTGACGCCTGAAACACTATTAATCAGTTGGCAGAATGTTGCGAACTTAACAAATGGTGTGATAATTCACCTTGTGTTCTTGCAACAAATAAATGCTATACTTGAAATGAATGACTGTCCAAAAAAGAAAAAAAAGAATAATGAATCCTCTAACTTTACTCCCCCGCCCCGCCCCGCCCCGCCCCGCCCCGCTAATGTGCTGGGCCCGTTCCATTTGCTAACTCCTGCTACGTGGCCAATCTGGCACTGCGCTTAAGCATGCTCGACCAGCACGCCTGCACAAGCGTGCTTGCTCAAGCATGTTTGAGAGAGTGTGGCATAAATATGCTCAACCACCAGTCTTGTACAAGCAGCATAATGCTTTATCGAATTTCGATCATGCAGGCTTGTGCAAGCGTTCAAAGCGTGTGCATGCTTGAACATGTATACCAACAATGCGGAGGCTTGTACAAGCATCATCAGTTCTGGGTACGTCTACTTATTGCGTGTCTTGTGTTTTCATTTTCTTTCGCGTGACTGCAGGGACTTATCCCTTGCACGCTTCCCGTGAGACAGTTGGGAATGTGGGTTTCACGGGAAGCGTGCAAGGGATAAGTCCTTGCAGTCGTGCTAGCCTCTGTGCCCTCGGTGGCTCAGATGGATAGGGAATCTGCCGTGTAAGCAGGAAATCCCGGGTTCGAGTTCCGGTCGGAGCGCACATTTTCAACATGTCCTCGATGAAGTACATCAACGCCTGTTTGCAGCTAGGGTGTCCATTTAATCATCATTTCATTTTATAACAAAGCTGCATGGTCATCAACTGTAATTGTTCTTTCAGGAACAGATACTACCGTCATATATAGTTAAAATATGGCTTCCCAGCCATTGACCTTCTTGTGCGAAGGCACACGCTATGCCCGAACTCGTACGGGACTTGGGAGATTATTCTGCCACGGGTAATGAGTATGATGGACAAACATCTATTAGGCGCACTACAAATGTAGTGGTGTGGACATGTTGGGAATGTGGTCTCACGGGGAGCGTGCAAGGGATAAGTCCCTGCAGTCGCGCTAACCTCTGTGACCTCGGTGGCTTACATGGATAGAGCGTCTGCCATGTAAGGAGGAGATCCCGGGTTCGAGTCCCGCGCGGGGCATACATTTTCAGCTGTCCCCCTTGAGGTATATCACCAACACCTGTTGGCAGCTAAGGGTTTCGATTAATTATCATTAAGTTTTATTTAAACTGATTGCACACATACACAAGACAATGCCATCTTATGATATAAAAAAGTTGCAGTTGTGGTTCTGTTCCTTAAATAATGAATTCTATGGGCCTAGTCTTCCTGGCAAATTGGTTAATTATATCGTCAATAGGATAATCAATGTCAGGGTGTGTGTTCAACAGAGCTAAACCATAAGTCGAACCCTATGTTCCAGACAGAAGCGTAAAAAAAACGATGACGCGGACGCGCGCGCTACATAGGAAAGGACAACTAATCGATAACTCGATTCAGTTTAGTCAACTGCCGAAAGAAACGAACGAATAGCGTGCGGGCCAACTGGCGGAGCGGCGAGGGTCTCAATACGGGCGGCCCCTCGAATGTATTCGCCACTAATGTATGTGTCAGGAGGAATTGCTGTGAAGGCAAAGGCATGATGATAAGTAAGCGTTTATTACAAAACGTATTCCAATTTACTCTGTTTTACCGCTACAATATAGAAGAACAACTAAGCTATAGGAATTTATCAACTGTTTTTTAAGTTGATCTAAATATAGGATATAGCCTGTTATTTCTATTATTTTACCTTGAATCTTCCCTGCAAAAAGCTTTAGGACATGATACGTAAGAATCACACACCCACTCTGTCGACGAATTCAAATGTTAAAATTATATAACTTTTACCACAAGGTAATCGCAAAATACATTTTAATCCGGGCTTAATCTGTCATGCTATACGACTTTTAAGTTCCATTGGAATTTATAGTCTGAGGCAGGGCAGGTGATAAGTCACTCCCTATTTTAAACAGTCATAATTACTTTATTTATGAACCAATTATCTTGGAACTACTTCCGTTGGAAACATCCCTCGTTGAGGTTGTGTTTAATGTCATCTTTTCTTTTGTTTCAGTTGGAGAATGCCGCTTGTGTTGACTGTGAAAGAGCGTGCGAAAATTGTAGCTCATTATGAGGTCTGGGGATCCGTGGTTAGAGAACAAAGGTAGTGGAGGGCTGAACGAGAGATCCATACAGCAATGGATGCAAAAACAGTTAAAAATTGCCATTCCAAAATATTAAAAACAGGGAATGTCGCCGATGCAAGATCAGGAAGACCAATTGTTTCGAGGACACCAGTGAATGTTGACAGGAGCCGTAACAAATCACTCCGTCAAGGATCTTGTGAATGAGGTGTTTCAAGATGCACAGTTGCAACAGTTCTTAAGAAACATAATGTGCAACAATTGTTTCCTGATGATTGTGACAGACGAATGGAGGTTGGAGAAATTTTCTTGGGTTGGAATGATGATTGGCCTGAACTTTTAGAGAACATTCTGCTGACTGATAAGGCCGTTTCCACATTGGAGAATTGTAAAAAGGCGTAACTACCGTTACTGGGCAGCCGAAAACCCCACGAATGTTTTGAAAAAGCACAGCGGCGTCCGAAGGTGACAGCATGGTGTTGGTTCTTTCTTTCCGCGGAACACAATGAATGGCGAAAGATACCTGAAAATGCTATAAGATCATGTATGGCGAGTAATTCACCGAGTGAAGTGGCGCAGTGGTTAGCACACTGGACTCGCATTCGGGAGGACAACAATTCAAACTCCCGTACGGCCATCCTGATTTAGGTTTTCCATGATTTCCCTAAATCGATTCAGGCAAATGCCAAGATGGCTCCTTCGAAAGGGCACGGCCGATTTCCTTCCCCATCCTCCCCTAATCCAAAGAGGCCGATGACCTCACTGTTTGGTCCCCTCTCCCAAACCAACCAACCAGTAATTTCACAGTGGAACAACCCATAGCTTCACTTCGTGCACGACCGAGCACCTGCACATTTTGCAAATGATGTCTACAAATGGCTTCATGATCGCTTCTCAGGTCGTTGGACTGGCAGGCGTGGTGCACATGAGTGCTCTGCCCGCAGCCCTATTATAATGCCTTGCGATTTTTCTTCTCTGGGGGTGGGCTAAGGAGGAGGTTTACAAGAGAAAACCATGGAACTTGGATGAACTGAAAGCAGTAATATCTGATGTGCTAGCCATTGTTCCACCTAACATATTCCGGGCAGCAGTATCGCACGTACCAGTTCGTTTTAAAAAAATGCGTTGAGAATGCTGGAGCTTTTGTGGAGGCTTAAAATCATGTTAAACGCAACCTCAAGAAGTGCTATTTCTAACAAAAGTAGTTCTAAGAAAATTGGTTCGTCTCGCGGTTCTAGGCGCGCAGTCCGGAACCGTGCGACTGCTACGGTCGCCGGTTCGAATCCTGCCTCGGGCATGGCTGTGTGTGATGTCCTTAGGTTAGTTAGGTTTAAGTAGTTCTAAGTTCTAGGGGACTGATAACCACAGCAGTTGAGTCCCATAGTGCTCAGAGCCATTTGAACCATTTGAACCAAAATTGGTTCATAAATGAAGAATTTATAACTGTTTAAAAATAGGGAATGACTTACCAGACACCCCTTAGACCCTACCTACTAAGTCACCCCTTCCCCCACCTTCCCTCCATACCATACCGTTGCCCAGCTCCCTCTGGCATGGCTATTTCATAACCGGCAACGAGCGACGCGGCCCTATGGGATTCGCGCACAGGATTGCCTCTCTGCAATGGATATGGCTGGTCTTCATGTTTTACGTCGCTGTTGGAGCGGATTTCCACCTTGGCTCCTCCGGAGACCCAGACTTATTTTAGATTTGACTAATTTTAAGGAAGACAGTACACCAGATTTTACATTCCAGTCTCTGTTTTTGAACATTTTAGATGTACATCACGGTTTTACCGTCGTTTACACTGATGGCTCCAAACATGAGAATTTCCTTGGCTGTTCTGTAGTGTTCCCTGATCATGTTACCCGGATTCACCTCCCTGATGAATATACCGTTTTCGCAGCGGTGCTCCACGTGATACTGAAGGCACTGCAGCAGATGAATCGTGTTTGGGGCAATCGATTTCTCCTCTGCTCCGATTCTCTTAGTGCCTTACAATCATTGCAGAATCTGTACCCAACTGAGGAGATGGTCCAGCTGATATATGACCAACTGTACTTGCTCCAACGGCGGGGTAAGGAGGTGTCCTTCTGCTGGGTGCCTGGTCATGTAGGAATATGAGGATATGAACAGGACGATCGGGCTGCCAAGGAGGCCTGCAGAGAGCAGGATGCGGTCCAGTGTCCTATTCCCTTGCACTCCACAAGAAGTGCATGGAGTTGTGGGAGGAAGAATGGCTGGCGGTGACGGCCAATAAACTGCGGTTGGTGAAGTCAACAACTCGGCCGTGGCGTTCCTCCTGCTGGTTGCTCAGGCGGGAAGAAGTGACCCTCACGCGTCTTCGGACTGGGCACTGTCCTCTCACACATAACTTTCTATTACGGCGGGAGGATCCCCCGTTTTGTGATGCTTGTGGTGTGCACATCTCTGTCCGCCACATTTTAACAGACTGCATGTTATATCGTGATGCAAGGGCAGAAGCACAAGTTGATGGGGATCTGCGTTGTGTTTCAGCTAATGAAGAGACGTTTTGCTATTTGGGGAGCAAAATAACTAATGATGGTCGAAGTAGAGTGGATATAAAATGTAGACTGGCAATGGCAAGGAAAGCGTTTCTGAAGAAGAGAAATTTGTTAACATCGAGTATAGATTTAAGTATCAGGAAGTCGTTTCTAGAAGTATTTGTATGGAGTGTAGCCATGTATGGAAGTGAAACATGGACGATAACTAGTTAGGACAAGAAGAGAATAGAAGCTTTCGAAATGTGGTGCTACAGAAGAATGCTGAAGATTAGATGGGTAGATCACATAACTAATGAGGAGGTGTTGAATAGGATTGGGGAGAAGAGAAGTTTGTGGCACAACTTGACTAGAAGAAGGGATCGGTTGGTAGGATATGTTTTGAGGCATCAAGGGATCACCAATTTAGTATTGGAGGGCAGCGTGGAGGGTAAAAATCGTAGAGGGAGGCCAAGAGATGAATATACTAAACAGATACAGAAGGATGTAGGTTGCAGTAGGTACTGGGAGATGAAGAGGCTTGCACAGGATAGAGTAGCATGGAGAGCTGCATCAAACCAGTCTCAGGACTGAAGATCACGATCACAACAACAACGAGACGTGTGTGTCTAGGGTTTTAAAGTTTTGTGATGTGTCTGGACTCTGGCCTAAACTTTTAGGCTGGGGTTTTTAGTGTATTGCAGAGTGGCTGGCTCCTCCCTTTTTTCCTTGCGGTCAGGGAGCCACTTCCATCTGCTATATTGTTTTAGCTCCCTCTACCACTTCCTTCCTGTGTTGTCCATGTTTTACTGCTGGCGTGCGGTTCTAGGCACTTCAGTCTGGAACCGCGTGACCGCTACGGTCGCAGGTTCGAATCCTGCCTCGGGGATGGATGTGTGTGATGTCCTTAGATTAGTTAGGTTTAAGTAGTTCTAAGTTCTAGGGGACTGATGACCACAGATGTTAAGTCCCATAGTGCTCAGACCCATCTATTTTTTTTTTTTTTTTTTTTTTACTGCTGGCGGCATGCTTCTTCCCACGCTTTGGAGTGGGTAGGCACATATTTTTTCCAAGCTTGTTACCTGTGTTTTAAGTTTTGTTTTATCTTACTGTTCTGAGTCTTTTCTTGACACCCGTCTCAATCTGTTACTGTGCGGGTGCTGAAGACCTTGCCGTCGTGCGCCAATACAACCCTCTTAATCCATCCATCCATCGCTCCACCCCAACAATTGAGATCTGGTGACGCCTGTACTCAGTAAACCTTACGTGAATCAACTCACAGAAGACGGGCGGCTGCGTGGGTATTTTGGGCAACACACCACTGTGACAGCCTTGTAACGAATGCGTGAGGTGTTCAAAGGGAGAGGCCAAGCAGTAGAAACAGTGCAACACTTGATGTGCCTCCCTCTGATATTTATCTGTGAGGCAAAGAGGAGGGTCAGACATGCTCAAATAATCCTCACACACTGGAAGTGCTACAGCAGAACGCTGCAAACGCTACTGTCGCTGTGTCTGTGTCTCACAGTTGGATGATATGTCGAGCACAACGCCACATTGTCAGCATGTTCACTAACAAGTGCCAATCCCACTTATTGTAAATATTACCTGACCAATTTCATTTTCCCAGCCCCGTATTTACTGAATTAGTAAAACCGAACTGCTTGATTACAATCTGATACCCAGCGTCGCACGCTAATCTGTAAATCGCTGTACGTACTCTCGCGTTTAGAGACAGTGATTCTCGTGTATGATCAATTACTGGTGACAAAAGTATTCGGTAATTCTGTGCACATGATTAAGAACGCGTAATAGTGCTCGACAAGTTAGCGATTTGCATTTTATCCACGACACGCGTGATGTACAGGGTTACAATTACTGAACAATATGAAATAAAGTCAACGTAACTTCTGAACGGTTTACGTAGGACGCTCAAACTACACGGCTGGCCGTGGGGCATGATGGGAATTAGCGACGAAGCCCAATTTCATTTGTATGGGTTCGCCAATAAGCAAAATTGGGGCATTTGGTGGACTGAAAATCCGCATTTCGCGATGGACAAGTCTCTACATCCTCAACGGGTGACTGTATGGTGTGCAACATCCAGCCACGGATTAATTGATGGCGCAGTGACTACCAAACGGTACGTGAAGGTTTTGGAAGATGATTTCATCCCCATTATCCAAAGTGACCCTGGTTTCGACAAGATGTGGTTCATGCAAGACGGAGCTAGACCCCATCGAAGCAGTTGAGATGTCCTGGAGGAGCACTCTGGGGACCACATTCTGCTTCAGGGGTACCCAGAGACCACTGCCATGGGCCTCTATTCGTCGCCATATTCTCCGGATCTGAACATATGCGACACCTTTTTGTGGGGTTATTTTAAAGACAAGGAGTACAGCAATAATCCCAAAACAACTGCTGAGCTGAAAACAGCCTTTCATGAGGTCATCGACAGCATCGATCTACTGACACTTAAGCGGGTCATGCAGAATTCATCTGCGCCACATCATCGCCAATGATGGCAGGCATATCGAACATGTCATAACCTAAATTCGAATAACTGTAGCGACGTTCACATGTTGAATAAAGTATGTGCCCGCCGTAGTTTGTAACTAATTTACGTTTTTCTCATACAGTTCAATAATTGTCACCCTGTAGGTGGAAGTTACAGAACAGTTCCGCACACTTTAATGAGCATGGATAAAATTACCAAAATTTTTTTCCTTGTACAATATCCTCCTGGCAGCCGTAAGGAGATCGTACTCTCTCTTTATTAAAAGTACTAACAGAGAAACGCAACGTTGTCAAGGTATTCTTTTATAGCTATGCGTCCACGCCCGCATGTATATTTCCTCTTCCGTGTTCAGAAAGAGGTTCAAATGGTTCAAATGGCTCTGAGCACTATGGGACTCAACATCTGAGGTCATCAGTCCCCTAGAACTTAGAACTACTTAAACCTAACTAACCTAAGGACATCACACACATTTATGCCCGAGGCAGGATTCGAACCTGCGACCGTAGCTGTCGCGCGGTTCCAGATTGTAGCGCCTAGAACCGCTCGGTCACTCTGGCCGACTCAGAAGGAGGTAATAGTGCCTTGAAACACGCACGGTTTTGTTACACTAATTCCCTCTCTAAACTGTCAGTTTCAAGGATGCGTCTTCCATCGTGCACGGGTTTGAAGCGCAAACTTTTCTTCCAAACACGTGATTAAGGCGATTCATGGAACATAGCCATGATGTTCGCGCACTCGTTTCACGCCGCTCGCGTTTCGTCCGTCAATCAAGTTTGTTTTTCACTGTGCGGCGTTTGAGGTTGTTTTCATCGTGTGCTGTCGGTTAATGTGGAACTTTTGAAGGACATGAAGACAATGATAATTATCAATGTAAAATTCAATGCTCTTTGTCTTGTGAAGGTGACGCAAAGTGTGGTTATTTATTGAAAAATTTTTGGAGTCAACTCAAACAAATTGGATTATGATGAGACGTTATTCACAGCGGGTACGATATGATTTTAAAAAAGTGTATTATTGTCATCTATCGGACAAAACAAAAACAAAGGCAACAAGAAAGACACAATTAGAAACTTTAATTGTAAAGCAAATATAGGAATCAAGTTTTAAAAGTAACTAAGAGTAGCTTAAAAAGTTCCCCATTAATGGCACAGGAACTGAATATCCTTATAGAGATTAATTATAATCATTTCCATCGAGTGGACGTGGCACAAGCGTTGAGTCTTCAGCGTTGTTCTAAAAGACAGTATAAGATATTTTGAAGATGGTATGACAGCTGAAGTAGCCGAATCTCATCATGAAATAGCTATAATCGAGAAATGTGAGAGAAACTCTTACATTGTATTGTATAATGAACAAAAAAATCCACTTGACTGTCAAGTTACTAATCTATTTGAACAATGGCGTCATCGAACTTACGGGACACGAGACATCAGTGATGTTATTGACATTTTAAATCAAAAGAAGACTGAGTTATCTAACAGAAATGTATATATTTTTGTCAAAGAAGAACCAACTGCGTGCGTTATAATAACACCTATTATGGCTGGTTTGGCTAATGAGATGGTGTCAATTGATACAAGTGTATCTTGTGATCAAACAAATGCCCGTGTTACATTTATATTTGTTGCAACGAAATTAGTGCTTTGTCGTTCTTGTCAATTTGCACACAAGTCAGTCTCAAGAATATTACATACATGTCCTCTCAGTCAGTCTCAAGAAAATTACATACATGCCTCCAGTCTGCAAAATATTATTAAGAGGAAACTTGCCAGAAGGTTTTTCACCCAAAAATAGTTATGACTGATGACTGCAGCACAGAAAGGAATGCCTTACGAGCTGTTCTTCCAAACAGTAGGTTACTTCTGTGCATATTCCGTATTAATTAAGCTCTTTGGCGTTGGTTGTGAAAAAGTGATCATGACTTTGTTAAAGACGATCGACAACTAGTTATGCGGAAATTTCGAACTGTGATGTATGCCAGTACAATGCAAGAAGCCGAAGTCAAAATGCCTGGTTTATTAAATGAGGAGAAAGTGAAGAAAAAAATTTGGAAAATACCTAACACATTTGTGGGGACGGCGTCCCTGAGGAGACGTATTAAGCATATCGCACCAATATCTTAACACAGGGGAGTAACACGAATAATTACTGTGTATTTTCAGTACGAATTTAAAAAAAAAAGGTTCAAATGGCTCTGACCACTATGGGACTTAACATCTGAGGTCATCAGTCCCCTAGAACTTAGAACTACTTAAACCTAACTAACCTAAGGACATCACACACATCCATGCCTGCGGCAGGATTCGAACCTGCGGCCGTAGCGGTTGCGCGGTTCCAGACTGAAGCGCCTAGAACCGCTCGGCCACATCGGTCGGCGAATTTTTAAAGACGCAGTACTGCAGCACTGTAAAGTTTTTAATGTGTGTGCGTTAGTGGACCTTATCGTGAAGGCCTTTAGGTATTACACAAGAAAAACTTGTTTCAGTTTGCCAATGGGTGAGCGAGAAATCATACGAAAAATTTGGCAAGCTAGATATTGTACACGTGGATGGCAATACTTACTTCGCCAAAGAGAAGACTAATCTGTACATTACTGAGGGTTAAATGGCAACGTGTGATTGTCCAAGTGGAGTTGGGGACCGATTCTGTAAACATCTCTGTGCCGCAGAAAAAAAAAGCATGGGACTGTATTTAAAAATGGTTCAAATGGCTCTGAGCACTATGGGACTTAACTGCTAAGGTCATCAGTCCCCTAGAACTTAGAACTACTTAAACCTAACTAACCTAAGGACATCACACACATCCATGCCCGAAGCGGGATTCGAACCTGCGACCGTAGCGGTCGCGCGGTTCCAGACTGTAGCGCCTAGAACCTCTCGGCCACTCCGGCCGGCGACTGTATTTACTACATCACTACATTTAAATGGTTGTAATGGCCAACAATTTGCAAAATGCGCCCTGAGTGACCAATATTCAGCATCTTTATTCGAAAATATTACCGGTGGATCAAATGCAAATAATGAAAGCAGCCAAATTGACTCTACTGTACTAGATGAAGTACCAGAAACATTTCAACTTCCCATAAATCGAGAACAAAGCAGCGTAACTATCAATAATGGAAACTTTGACAATCCTGTTCAAAATATTAAAGCCCAGTGTAACGAATTACTGATACCTTGGAAAGGAATTCAAATGCTGAACATACAAAAATTCTCACCAAGTCTGGATCTGATCTGTCGCAGACTCCATCAAGTATTATAGCATACAATAACTAGCGAAGATCTCGAAAAAGTAATGTTTAACCTACATCGAAGTTTCGCCGTGAAGGATAGGATCTTCCACGTGGCAACGGGAGGATTCAGTCAGCTCGAGCAGTCAAGTCTGAACTGATGAAAAGAAAACGCGTTCACAAAATTGCGTCAAATATTGATGATAATGAACCTCATGCTAAGAAACATTGTATAAATATATTATTATAATTGTATATTTACCTAATTATGATGATTGCCTTACATATTGTATTGATCTTTGAACTTAGTTTGATTTGTGTGCTATGTAGCCCTAACAGAAAATACTTCAATAGTTTGCGTTTTACTGCTCATTCACCACACACAAAATGTGCCCCAATAAGGAAACACAGATTTGTCGCGCTCAATTAGTGTGCAGGGTAATTATAAACCCGTGTACGATTGTAGAATGCGAACCTTGAATTGAACACGGCTTTAGAAAGGGAATTAGCGTTACAAACCCAAGCGTGTTTCAAGGCACCGCTGCCTCCTTTCAACACGGAAAAGGAAATACGCTGCCCGACCACGCATATTGTGGCCTTGGGTTTAATGTTTATGACGTCATATATCCTGAACTATGTGTCGTACAATGATATACGAGTAATGTTGCAGGTACGTTCAGATTCTGCGTATCACTAATTTGCTAGGTTTGTGGAGGTATGTGTAATTAGATATCTACGCACAGATCATATAAATCGCATAAATAACGGTCCGCTGATTTGTGTACGCGATCATGGCACTTGATAGCGACCCAGATGTTTTCCATATGATTTACATTAGGCGAATTTGGTTGCCCAGGCATCAACCTGAGTTCACTATTAGGCTCCTCGAACCACTGAAGCGCGGTTCTGGCTCCGAAACACCGACACTTGTGCTGAAAGATGAGATCGTCGTTGAGGAAGATATCAAGCATGAATGCGGGTCGTTCGAAGCTGTCAGCGTGGCTTCGATTACAAATACAGGTCCTAGGCCAGTGCAGCAGAATGTCTCCCAAAACATAATACTGCTCCCACCAGCCTGTGACCGTGGCGCGCTGCACGTTTAGAGCCGCCTTTCACCCCGGTGGCGGCATTTGTGACCTAGTGATTCACCCGAAAAACTTCTGAGCGTGGGGTTGCAATTCTGTCATTCGGCGCAATGGATTAATCTGAGATGTGCCCTTTACCCTGTGGCTCCGGCAAAATGCAATTTCCACCCCCACACTGCTACAGAAGTCAGACAGACGCTCCTAACGTTCTAAAGAGAAATGCCTGAAAAACTTCTAACAATAAATATCTTCTGGAGTCGTCCGCTGTAAGGAAATGACACAAAAATTCACAAAATTTCTTACGCAACTAGTGGGATACTTGGTACTGGAGTAGTGCTAGTTAGTGTAAGAAAAACATGAAACTAACGAAAATTATTATTTATTTTGCAAAAATTCTGAGAAATCACAATGCCACTTATAGTTATGAACTGAACACGTTATTTCTGGGTTCTTTTTGGAATGTGAAGTTACCTCTTAAGGATAGGATTCGCTAATGAAACTTCTATACAAAGTTTATGATCGTTATTGACTTGGCAGAATGGCTGAGAGCCGCACCTACTCAACTTAAATTAATATTCGTTAGAATGTTGCTAGGTACGGTTGAGGCTGCCACGTGTGATATGCAGTGAAGTGTACTGTGGTGGAGGAAATATAGGGATCGCAAGAGCTGTAGCGCACAATACTGTAAGCTGCGATGACTGCTGTCTGCGCCGCTCGCTGCTGACAAATAAGATAACTCTCGTTCTATCTGGATTGACCTTCGCCAATCAAACTCTCCCTACGCCTTGATGAAGTCGAGGACTCCTATTCGCCCCTGGTCTAACTATTGGCTTGGTAAAGTGGTCAGATAACCAGTCCACCACGATGCCACTAAAAAATTCGCTCGCAGGAGTTTAACTAAAACTCTGTCCGTTCACACTGCACAATAAGTGTCGGCCAACACAGTGAATAATGCTTAATCGCAAGGACTCAATATAGAGTCGCACTCTGATTCACTCTCGACAGAGGTGCTCTCCCAGTGAAGTACTGAGGAGAGACTTGTTCCTCGCTCTTTGAGTACACGTACGAGCGCGCACGCTCTCGTTACGTGTTCTCACTCCAAGAGCAACAATGGAACGGCCCCGTTCCATGCCTGACATGAGGGGGTATATCTTTCGGTCTCTTCTATTACTCTTTCAGCTCAAGGCGTCAGAAATATCGTCTGCCAATCAGCATTGCTCTTCTAAAATGGGAGAAAGACGTTTCGTTTAAGGCGACCAATCTGGAAATCTGTAGCATCGGCGTTTGGCGTTTGCTGTCTCCCTGTGAAAATCTCTGAAACTGCGTGCTATATTTGTAAAGAATGTGTAGGTTGGGAGATCCCACACAATGTAGCGGAATTTGCTTTTAAGCCGAACGTGGGGTCATCCTTTCACTCGGGCAAACGCTGTCTGCTCTACAGGCGGTCACCGGCTCATGTAAATCGGTTGGGACCGACTTCCTGGCGTGCGGTTGCTCTCCCGAACTAAAAGCTCCTGTGACCGTCGTGTCTGGAATGTATGTGTGTACGCCAGCCTCGATTATTTCAACCTCGGAGCGCATTTGCGATTTACTAGTTATTTGCATATCGTTTACATGAATTTGTACAACATTGACTTTATCTTATCGAGTTTGGGTTCGAATGAAGCGTCTTGATGTGCGGAATATGATTGTGAGAGCGGAACATGTAAGCAATGAAGGTCAGGAGACCAGGACATCTTACATACATCCCTCCTTCTGACTAAATTTTTGTCTGGGGTTTGTCAATGCCGAGGGAAACATTGACAAAGTCAGGCAAAAATTGTTCTTTTAGATTTTCCAATAAACTTTTCTCAGCCATTCTTAACAATTTTTTCTAATGATTTCTTTATAGCTATTGTTTCTATTTTTTAATTCTACAATTTATGTTTTGTTGTTAGGCAAATATAGACTTTACAATGGTTGTTACTCTTTGTCGTTGCCAGTATGTGTCTCTGTTTTTCTTTTTCATTTCCAAAAATTTGTTTTTACAATATTAATTTTTCTAAGCTCGTTAGTGCACAGTGTATCATGTTTTAGCGTGGTTATATCTTTTCTTTAGTTAAGGTTCGCGTGAATGTTCACAAAAGCTCTGTTATGTGTCTTTGTTTTATTTATTTAGGCATTAGTTGCGTCACTGTTTTAAAAATGAAGAAGTGGTTTTTCTGTATTCAATCCCCTTTTAACCTATTATTAATCAAAACCCAAAACCTTTTTTATATAAAAAACTAACTTGGCTTTGCAGGGATATTTGAGATTATCTACTTATACTAATTAATTTTCTTCACATAATATTTTAAGATCTCTATCACATTATGTTCTTTACATATATCATAAAATAATTACTTTTACAAAAAGGAAAAAAATATTTTTACAAACATATCATTTTCTTTACATTCGTATTTTGTCAGTCTTTTCATTTTGAGCTGCGTCAGTTTCTGTGCTCGACTATCCCCACTGAAATACTGGAAGGCGTCGACTCATTTGTATGGGTGTCACAAATCATGAGAGACGCACTCTAGCATGCAATGCCGGGTCTTACTTGTTGACATTGTCATCATGGAGTGGTACTTTTAACTGATGATGATGACTGTGGTTTACTGCACAAACAGTGATGTCTTGGTACTCCTTTGCTGTCGCACCTGGGACAGTATGGCAGTTCGATGACTGTAGCTGACTACCGACGATCGTCGCCCAATATTGTGCTGTGACATCTTGGTACTTCACACCTGGTTCGGTATGGCAATTTGATGATGTGGTAGGGAGAATAGTGTTCATTTTGCTGAATTTATTTCTAGATAATGTTGGTTTGTACTACTTAATATTCTGTTTGCCGTTCGCTTGTATTTGTTTGACGATTCAGGAGAGGTGGTTGTAGTAGTTGCCATGCCTCAAAGATCACGGAAAGACGTTTGTAGCAATTTGCTTTTTAGGATAGGAGAGAAAGTTATCTTGCTATCTTCTGCCCTTCTTTATCTTGCATCTTCTGCTCTTCTCTTCTTTCTTGAATTCTTCTGTTCTGCTTGGGCTAGGAATATGTGAATTTTAGTGTAATAGTGATATAGGATTTGTAGGATCTGACTGCCTTTCCAAATGTTACTTGATGAGTTTGTAGATCGTAGTAATTTTTTGTACCTTCATTGTCGTCACATCGTATTATAATTCTCCCTATGCTCTTCCATTGTGTAGCAGTGTCGTGACATATGAAATGTCCATGCTGCGCGTTGTCCTCCTGAAGTCCAACCTGGTTGCAACCTGCATTTCCTGTGTGGCGTTGGTCTTCATGTTGTTGTTATTGCCCTAAGTGCTTTCTCAACATGTCTGTACCCTCTCCATCGCTATCTCGAAGCATCTGGTGTTAAGGGAGGTGGTGATTGGTGTTGGTGGCGATGTCCCTCTGATTCGTAAAAATATTTACAGTTTTTGTTTTACAAATATTTGTTATTTACAAAAAAAGACTCTGATTTTATACAATGCAAAAATTTTCTGATAGTGGTAAAAATTATTGTATATATATGATTTCTTTTCTTTATTCTAATTATGTCCTACCACTTCTTCATTGTTTTAATTGTTGTGTACCATTTATTGTTTGTGTTCATGTTGTAGTGTACTTGATACTACAAGAGATTGTTAGTGCATATTGTGTCTCTTTTTCTTTTAATTAATGTGTTGTTTTGTTGATCCTTAATTAATTTTTTGTTTTAGTGGTTAGTATAAGATAGGCTAGACGTTAGTTTGCCTAACCTCTTCCGCATTTTTCAATTCAATCTTTACGTTTTGCAGTATTCGGTGGCCTAACTTGTACATCTGGTTTCTCTTTGCTATTTTGTTCTTGTCTCTGTGGACCATAATTTCCTCTTTAATTATTCGCGCCCTGGTCTCGCCAGTTGCTGTTTCTAACATCGTGACCTCTTTCCAAGTACCCTTGACCGTTGTCCATTACCGTTCCTATTTCGGTACTAATTATTCTGGTTATCGTTTTATAATGGGATTTATACTGTAAATGATGAAAGTATGTGAATGCAGCTTGCCGCTAACTTGGTGTAATGTCTCTCACACATAAACCTGTACAGTAAAGTAAGGGCCTCCTGTTTTATCTTTGGGCTGATCCGTGATAAGACAGACAAACAATTATACTAATGGAGGATTCTGCGTATTTTCTCTAATTTCATTCGCTCTCTTTCTCTCTCTCTGTCCTTTATCTATATACAGTTTTAAATATATTATTTAATTACGTGAACTCAGCCCAATAGCATCTCTGGTGGAGCCCTTCGTCTTAATATTCAGCGGCTGGCTTGCTGTAAAAGATCTTTATATCTATTATTATTGTTAAGCGCTGCATTCAGTTGGGAAAATCGATCGTTTGAACAATTCGTACATTCTACGACAGATTTAGAATTTCAGATGTGTCCGAAGCCTTTTTGGACGATTTTATAAAATAGCGGTGATTGCAGGCTCTCTTCGTCACAACTGAAACTTCCCCACTAATTACAGGGCTAAGACAATCATCAATGATTCAGACAGAGAACTCATTCGTCATTCTCTCTAGAATAAAAAGGTCACAAACCTTATTTCTGAGGAAAAATTGTATATTCAATCCATCTCCAGTACATGTTCCGTTTTCTGTTGATTCCAAGTCTTATTTAATTTGCGTTTACAGTTTTTCTCTCTCTCCAAATAACCCGCTAGTTGCACAAACGTTAATAGCTCGCTTTAGCGAGAAGAAGAGCAAATATGTCTCTTTTAGCAGCCCGATAATCTTCCAACAGATACTTCCGAAGCTGATCTCCTTATCCCTCCCTAACAACCATGGAGAATACATATATGTATCTCTGTTCTTCCAAAGAACAAACGTACTAGAAAAATACCTTGGCGTCGACGAGCTGTCGGCGCATATATTACTAGAAAATCCGATCAGATACTTTCCAAAAGTGGATAAATGTGGATGATTTGATTGATAATTATTAATTATTGCTTAGTAGAGGGTAATTTTCCGTGGGGAGATTACAGCTTCTATGCCAATTGTCTCCATTGTGCCACTGTCCTTGTCTGTTAAATTGTCTGAAATTATTGGTGTTAGGATTACGATTATTATTATTGGAATATTCGTTCCTAGTCCTCTCCTTTTGCTGTTCCCTTTCCTTTCTTTTTTCTTTCACCTCGTCTTTAAACATAAATTCAAGTTCCCTTAAAACCTCTTTGAATTCTTCGGTATTTTAATGTTTTCCTACTGTCGCCTGTTGATACTTTACCGGTAATTTCATTCTACATAGACGTATCAGCTCTCCGTTACTGTATGGTTTGTCTAGGCATTGATTCTTTTTGTCCATTGTATCAAGCAATTTTACCACGCTTTTCTCTCCGAGTTTTCATATGGTGTCAACTGAAGTAACTCGTATTTAATTTTGTTTTGCGCCTCCTTAGACCAATATCTTTCGAGAAATGCTGTTCTGAACTGTAGGTAAGGCGTACAGGTAGCCGCGATCTTTTGCATCACCTCTGCTACTGTCCCTGACATGTGTGCACAAATGAAGTCAAGTTTGTGAGCTACGCTCCAGTGGTTTGGTAAGCCTACTTGAAACTGGTCGATGAATGTGCGTGCATGCAAGCTACCGCCTTCTTCCTTGAAATGATGAAATCTTCTCTAACTGTAAGGAAGTGGTCTGTATCATATCTACTCATAACTCCGGTTTGTGGCTGATTCATGGACTCAAACAATCTGCCACTGCTTGTGTCGTCGTGTTTATTCTCTGGTAATCTACTGCCTGTCTGCCTATTCTCAATTTCCTGACTCATATCCGCGTCATATTGTTTCATTGGTGAACCAAAGTGTTGTTCGTGTGTTTCTACTCTCGTCGTTCGCGGTATAGTGCCTGTGCTGTTATTATGTTGTGTCATTGGATTTACTGGTTCAGTTGCCTGTCTTTCGATTGGTATCGGCTGAATGTATGTGTTCCGTTTTTCTAGATTCTGTGCCTGGTCATGTGGCATGTCATGTATTGCTTTAGTCGGGGTTTTCTGTTTCGATTTCTGCGTGAGTGTTACGTCTAGCCTTGGCTCTACTCGAACTTTCTTAGACGGCGCGTGTCCGTGTACTGAATTAATGCTTGACGTGTCAGTTGTTTCGCTACAGGTGTAATCCGTCTCGATCTCTTCTTATATAGTTTGTATCAACTCTGTTCGAAGCTTTTCAAACTGATCTTTATTTTTAAGTTCTATTTTAGTGATCCGCTGATCATATTTTTTCAGTGCAATCTTTGCGACCTTGCTTTGAATTGCTTGTTCTTCCGAAATCTGTAATGCCGTTCGAGTGGCTTTTTTCGTAAAACGTTCCACCTTTTTGTCAACGTTTACGATGTTCAATTGGACCTTGTCCACGTCAGTGCGTAATTGCTGCTGACCTTGTGTTAGTACCTGAATTCTTTCTCTAGATTCTTTCGCGTCTTTGTTTATCTGAGTGATCTGACTATCAGTTCTGGCGATCCCTTCTTCCATCCGGATTTTAACCTGTTGGATCTGTGTCTTAATAGCCTGATTATCCTGTTTCAATTCCTGATTGTCCTGTTTCAATTCCTGATACTGTTTTGTCATCTGTGTATTAATATTATTAATATCCTGATTCTGTTTCGTCATACTAGTGTTCATTTTTTGTAACATCTCCATGATCGCGTCCTGTCCTGTAACACTGCCTTCTGCTGAACCATGTATTCTCGATCTGTTGTTTTCTACTCGGTCAGTTACGTCGTTTACTGGGCTATGCTGTGGCGTTTCTAAGTTTGATAGCTGCAATAACCCGTGCTGTCTGTGTTGAGGACTTGTTGCGTTTGTCATTGAACCATTACGTGGCGCAAACAACTCCGCATTCTGCCCTCACTGTTGTGTATGTCTTGTGTTTGCAGGTACAGTTGCGTCTGTTACGGAACCTTTTCGTGGCGCTCGTAACTCCGCAAAATTCTGTCTGTTGTTGGGGCATATTTAGAATGTGTACGATAGGTTCGACGTATTCTAAATGTCCCCCCTCTTCCTCATTGACTACTTCTCTTTGAACGTTAGCTAACTGCCGGTTCATTGACTGTATTGACGCGTATTCTGTCCCTGAATATGCGGCAAACAAACGCGTTTCCTGTGCTCGTTTTGCTTATAATATTTGCCATTTCCTATGTGGGCTGTCTATTTCTGGCTCAGAATGTTCCCTACCTGGAATTTCATATTCTGGAAATTCGATATTCTCGTCCCTTCGATTCCCATGTGTCTGATCTGTCTCAATTTCATCCCAGTCTAACTGAGCCTGCTGATTCTGCAGCTCCCCGACTGTCCTATTCTCTGATTCACCGTCTGTCCTATTCTCAGGTTCACCTTCTGTCCTATTCTCAATAAGCTCGTTTACTTGCTGTCTATCTGGTTGATTCTCCCCCATCTTGTCTACTTGCTGTTTCTCACGTAACCTTTTGGCTTGTGCTCTCGTTAACATGGAAATTCTTTCAACACACCACAACCCTATCTACAGAACTGTACGACCACTTACCAGTTGGTTGAACCAACAACAACAACATCGTCGTGACTTCTCGGCTTATGTTCTATCTGCTCTGCTACAATTTCGACCTGTGTGCTTGCAAAGGGAGAAAAATGTAATTTCCTAATTCTAACTTATAGGATGCTGCGTCACACTGCGTCTCTGCGTCACTCTGCGTCTGAGCCTATCACCTGAAAATCCTATGCCCTAACAGTTACACAAAAATCGTAACAAAATGCAAAATTTTCCAACACAATAACACACGCCCTTTTCCCTACAGTTCTGCTTTCTTCACTACCTGTATCTATTCTGATCCCAATCTTTGCAAATAGCTACTTAATACATGAAAGAACGTTCTTTAAAGTGCTACTGCTGCACCTAACTATCCTGATACTTTCCTATCCTGGTAGCTTACCTATATTACCTATCCTGGCAGGGCCGCCATTTTCTGTGAGCGTGGGGTTGATAGTCTGTCATTCTGCGCAATGGATTAATCTGAGATGTACCCTTTACCCTGTGGCTCCTGCAAAATGCAATTTCCACCCCCACACTGCTACAGAAGTCAGATAGACGCTCCTAACGTTCTAAAGAGAAATGCCTGAAAAACTTCTAACAATAAATATCTTCTGGAGTCGTCCGCTGTAAGGAAATGACACAAAAATTCACAAAATTTCTTACGTAACTAGTCGGATACTTGGTACTGGAGTAGTGCTAGTTAGTGTAAGAAAAACATGAAACTAACGAAAATTATTATTTATTTTGCAAAAATTCTGAGAAATCACAATGCCACTTATAGTTATGAACTGAACACGTTATTTCTGGGTTCTTTTTGGAATGTGAAGTTACCTCTTAAGGATAGGATCCGCTAATGAAACTTCTACAAAAAAGTTTATGATCGTTATTGACTTGGCAGAATGGCTGAGAGCTGCGCCTACTCAACTTAAATTAATATTCGTTAGAATGTTGCTAGGTACAGTTGAGGCTGCCACGTGTGATATGCAGTGAAGTGTACTGTGGTGGAGGAAATATGGGGCTCGCAAGAGCTGTAGCGCACAATACCGTAAGCTGCGATGACTGCTGTCTGCGCCGCTCGCTGCTGACAAATAAGATAACTCTCGTTCTATCTGGATTGACCTTCGCCAATCAAACTCTCCCTACGCCTTGATGAAGTCGAGGACTCCTATTTGCCCCTGGTCTAACTATTGGCTTGGTAAAGTGGTCAGATGACCAGTCCACCGCGATGCCACTAAAAAATTAGCTCGCAAGCGTTTAACTAAAACTCTGTCCGTTCACACTGCACAATAAGTGTGTTGGCCAACACAGTGAATAATGCTTAATCGCAAGGACTCAATATAGAGTCGCACTCTGATTCGCTCTCGACAGAGGTGCTCTCCCAGTGAAGTACTGAGGAGAGACTTGTTCCTCGCTCTTTGAGTACATGTACGAGCGCGCACGCTCTCGTTACGTGTTCTCACTCCAAGAGCGACAATGGAACGGCCCCGTTCCACACCTGACATGAGGGGGTATATCTTTCGGTCTCTTCTATTACTCTTTCAGCTCAAGGCGTCAGAAATATCGTCTGCCAATCAGCATTGCTCTTCTAAAATGGGAGAAAGACGTTTCGTTTAAGGCGACCAATCTGGAAATCTGTAGCATCGGCGTTTGGCGTTTTCTGTCTCCCTGTGAAAATCTCTGAAACTGCGTGCTATATTTGTAAAGAATGTGTAGGTTGGGAGCTCCCACACAATGTAGGGGAATTTGCTTTTAAGCCGAACACGGGGTCGTCCTTTCACTCGGGCAAACGCTGTCTGCTCTACAGGCGGTCACCGGCTGATGTAGATCGGTTGGGACCGGCCTCCTGGCGTGCGGTTGCTCTCCCGAACTAAAAGCTCCTGTGACCGTCGTGTCTGGAATGTATGTGTGTACACCAGCCTCGAGTATTTCAACCTCGGAGCGCATTTGCGATTTACTAGTTAATTGCATATCGTTTACATGAATTTGTACAACATTGACTTTATCTTATCGAGTTTGGGTTCGAATGAAGCGTCTTGATGTGCGGAATATGATTGTGAGAGCGGAATATGTAAGCAATGAAGGTCAGGAGACCACGACGTCTTACAAACTGACACGTTTGCATTTATCTTCGGTCGAATCCCGATGGTCCCGTGCCCACTGCAATCGTAAGTGACAATGTAGTTGTGTTAAAATGTGAACATGTAGGGTTCGTCTGCTGCGAACCTCCATGTCCAACAATGTACAATGAAATGGTGTGCTTCTAAACACTTGTGCGTGCACCAGCATTGTACTATTTCAGCAGTGATGCCTTACACCACCACCTATATCCTACTTTGCAGAGCAGACAAACCCCTGAACCACACGATCTGTAAGAGTCGTGGACGTCCAACTATTTAGTGCCTAGTGGTAGTTTCACTGTCCTAACTCTTTCCGTAGATGCTCACAACAGTAGAATATGATCATTCGATCAGCTTCGCCGTTTTCGAGATACTCGTTCACAGGCGCTGCGTAATAATAATCTGTATCAAAGTCGCTCATCTCAATGGATTTCCCCATTTGCAGCCCATACCTTCGCTAGGCTGATACTCTGTCCGTGTTTGCTCTGCTTCCATACTTTTATTACCGCCTCACGTACCCGTAACGCCACCAGACAGCATCCAACGTTGCGGTGGTATAATGTTTTGACGTATCAGTGTCTGCAAAATGTGTCGCGAGTACAGTTACAGTAGTAGTAAAGAAGTAATAAAGTATAACGTCATGCCTCATGTGCTATTTTTACTGCATGTACAGCAGGAAAGTTGTAAGCGATAAACTTTCTTCCTTTTATCATTTTGTAGGAGTTGTCAGAAACTTTTTAGTTTCATCAAAATTCTAAGAAAAAGATCACTTAAAAGTGACTTCAAAATCCGCTTATATCAATCGACAATTGTACCTGTGATGTGAAGCATTAATATTAGAAAGAAAGATGAAGAAAAACTGTTAATATTCGAAAGAAAAGTACTAAGGAAAATTTTTGGACCTGTATACGACGAAAATGGAGAATAAGAAGAAATGAAGAATTAAGAGGGCTGTACAAACATCGTAACATCGTCGAAGTGCTCAAGAGGCCATATAGCAAGAATGACAGAGAATAGACTACCCAGAATGGCATTCATCAGAACAATAGATTGAACGAGAGGAAGAGAGAGACCCAGAATCAGATGGCGGGATAACATTCGGGAAGACACAACTAAGATGAACAGCAGCAGCAACTGGACAAACAGCGCATTGGACAGGCAGAAGTGGAAGAGGCTCATGGAGCAGTTGTATGGTCGATAAGGCCCTTGCCACATGTAAAGTAAGTAAGGGGCTGTCAGCGAGAAAAAACTTCATAAAGGTTTGAAATCATGTGTAAAGTCTATTGCAAGTAACTAAGTGCTCTCATTCTCATACACTGGGTGAATAAAATCCGGTAATTCACTCGTCGCGAGCTTAGCTTGTTTTGTCACCCCCTCTCCTTTGATAGGAAGATGGTTCTTACCTCCACAGCGATTGTTGCCTGACAGTAATGTATATGTGTACCACGTTTGGTTGAAATCGGTCAAGTGGAACACACATACACACATCTGTTTTTATAATATGTATCTATTACGAAACTTGCTCCAAATCGAAACAACTGATCTACATGCACCATTCGTGCAGAACAGTTGTCGCAAGTAAAACCGGGCTTCCAGAATCTGGTGTGGTGTCACATTTAAACAGGACAGCGAAAATAACTTTCCGAAATTCGGTTTTCGTCGTTTACAAGTTGTATTGCTGCGACGTATAACGAAGTAACGGAATGAAAGAAGGTATGTTCAGAGCATTGGAGATTTCACTCTTACAATGGAAGACGGAATACGGGCGTTTTAACAGCGGAAGTGACGGTCCTAGGTTCAGGTTGTAGGGTGCGGCTAAAGGTCGCATTCACATTTGTAACGGTATCGCATCGGGGTGAGCTTACCTGCTTCACGCGACGTCAGCCATGGTGGGACATAGTGATGGGATAAACTGCGTTTTTCCGATATCAGTGATTTCTGTGAATGCTACTTTTCAGTATCTGTTATTCTTAACTGTGATTTGTCGCAGTTAAGAGCCGCAGTTAAGGAACCTAGGTCGTGTATCCCTCCGCCACTGCTATTTCTGCTACTTCCGCGATTTCTGCTACTTCTGCTACTTCCGCGATTTCTGCGACTTCTGCGATTTCTGTGACTCCTGCGATTTCTGCGACTTACCACCGTATGAAAAAGTTACATCTGTCCACACAGAAAACTGCATGTCAACAAACCTGTCATTAGTAAGTATGTTTTACGTTTGTTCTTCCGTTGGCTTTAATTATATATTAAAGAAACAACTGTGAAAATATTAATAGTGTAATTTATATGTAAGTAGCCATACAGTACTGTAATAGTTCGTGTTTAGAAAATGAATTCTAACATATTGTTATGTTCACAGATACCCAAACTACATTTCAGTCACTCAGTAAAGTGTTAACTCAAAATATCATTGTCAACAGATCTGCAAAAATTGCCACTGCTCTTTAGACCGTTTTCGTCAGACGAGAGGTTAGTTTCTAAGTGTTTCGATGAACTTAATTACTTCAGTGAGATCGTTCTTGCAAATGTGAAATATACCCCATTGAGTGGCTTTCATTACAGCAAATATAAGCAATCTACTCTGTCAATTATATTGCTAGTAATTAGTGACAGCAAAAATTGTTTAATAATCCTTGTGATTTTGCAGACACAGTCCTGACTCTGATTCCTGGTTGCTGTACGTATCTATCCACATCAAGGCTGTTGAGAGAGACTCGTGAAGATTCAAGACAGCTCTTAGAGGATTTGCAGTTTAAAAGTGACGTAATTGTGAAATAAGTGTGCAGATGAGTGATTGAACTGTGTTCTATTGAAGTTGTGCGATTTTAAAGGAATAATAAATGTTAAATACAGTGAGTCAATAATGAAAATCTCATTTTCCACATGTTAAGCCGTCCTATACCCGTAATTTTCCGCCACTTATTTATTGGTAAACACTTGTTGGAGAGTGACATGCCCCCTCCCCCCTTCGCCACAATCTTGGTGTGACACTGACCTGTAACATATCCCGAAGTCTACAAATGCATTTTGAGGCTGTTAATATGAAAGTGGGAAGTACAGATCTACCAGTTAAATCAGGAATAGCTTACGTGCATTACTTGAAAGTAACACAGGAAAAGCTTACTTATGTAGGTGGTAGTAGTGTCGGCAAAAAGTTCTTGTGTGTGAAGTTGCCATGTAGAACACCAGGTGTAAAGCTTTTCTCCCGAGTCTTGAACTGTGTCGGAACAAAAGTAAGGCATTCATCTGACTCAATAAAAGTTTCCATTTCACTACACTTATACAGATGTCGGAGTTCTGCTGTGTTAACATTGCAAAGTCCTGTAGGCATGTGGAGTATTAACCAAAACTGTCATATTGGAAGCAGAATCAAACACATTTATTACTTTACTTGATATTTTCAGGGGGAAAAGGCAATGTTGCTTCTTATTAATATAATACATTCCGAGTTACAGCTGTGTTTGACCAACCATAACTGATGCTGAATGTGCATGTCGTCATATAATATGAAGGGCTTATTTCAATAATGGTACAAGTCCATTACTTCCACTTTTCTGTCTATAATGCTTCTGAAATTAATGCTCCAAACGAACATAAATAAAGGTTCATCTCTAGCAAGAAGCCAATGCCTGAATATTTCTGGTATCTCAACTGCAGATTTTTCAGCGCTCATTTAACTTTACGACTCTATATCTCAAAATGAACAAAAATGGACTTGTACCACTATTGAAATAAGCCCTTCATATGCACACACAGCACATCGATCTCGTGAGGCACAAGGCTCTCATAACGAAGTACGTACGTCGGTCAACAGATGGCACTAGGAAAAGAATGTTAACTGCGCTTTTCAGTTGCTACTTGCGACTCTTAGTTGCGATTTGTCAGAGAAATCGCAGTTTGACTCGGTAGCGAATAGCGTAGTATGAACTTTGCTCAACAGATGGCACTTCTAACTGCGCTTTTTAGTTGCTACTTGCGACTCTTATTGTTAGTTGCGATTTGTCACTCGCAGAAAGCAGTACGAAATTCGGCCAACAGATGGCTCACGGTGTTGAATTAATTTCATCAATAATTAAGCGGCCCGTAGACGGTAAATATTATTGTGCAATATTGCTGACAGTCTCCCTAGACTGCTCAATAATATTGTCGGTTATTTATCGATAATTTTGTGCAATAATATGTTGGACGATAAAGACGCTGCTGTTGTGGTAATTGCTCTACATTGATCCAAGCAGAAAAAAGTGGATGAAAACGTGTTTCACGAAGCACCAAAGATCAGCCACAAAAACGTGTTGAGAGAACTGAGGTTCAACGAAAAAAATTATCACACCTTTTTGTGTGTTGATGGTCCAACATTTGGTACATTACTGAAAATGGTTCTCCCCATACATTGGCGTCCACATACATGTGGCTGCAAGAATGACAACCGGAAATGAATAACTATAAAATTTAGGTTGGGCAGAACCCGCGAACAGAACGTAAACAACATCGCAAAAGACAGAGAGAGAGATGTAATCGCTGTTTTTAGCGTTCTGCAGCTCATTCCGAGAATATCTCATTTCCTTTTCACCTGCGGGAAATTTACTGCTATTCATGGGAGAGAATTTGCCAAAATACTTCGAGTTATTCATGAAGGCTGGAGACTTGAATTAGCGCAATGAGATGAAACATGTAACTAGTCTCACATTCGTGGATTTGTTAACTCCCAACTGTTTTCGAACATAAGCTCACTCTAGACACTGATACCATTATCTGTGTAAACTACATACCATTCTCCTGTGTAACGAAGGCATCTTTCTCTTCCGTTGGAATCCGCACCTCTCTTCCTTCCAATAGGGTAGAATGAACAATGTTACAGTAAAACATCATCATAGGTACAACATTTTTACAATTTTCTGTACAGTGTGCCATCAATGTATTTGTATCTTCCACTTTTATTGCCAACTAGCTGAATACTTGGCATTTACCGGTTACTTATTTATTCCAATTTCTCAGAACATATATGTATAGGAAGATAGTAAGTTCCACATAATTCTGTTCGATTAAGCTATGATTTAAATGTCATTGCAACTGTCACCAATGAACCTAGCGATACGGAAAAGTATGGACTCGATATTAACATCGGTCGTTTCCGATTGATGTTGTGGTCTTTTCTCCGAAGACTGATTTGAATCAGCTCTGTGCGCTAGTCTTTGTCTCCTCAAGACACCTAACTATAGCAACGTACACACTCCCTGTACTTTTCGAAAATGCTTTTCGCGCTATTGCTGGCTCCGTTTCGTATCATTTTTACTTCTATTGTCTGTTAATTTGCTGCCCAAATAGCAAAACGCATTTACTATTTCCTGTGTCTCGTTTCCTAGACTAATTTCCTTAGTGTCGCCTGATTTAACTTGCTGCATTCTATTATCCTTGTTTTTCGTGTGTTGATGTTACACAACGTCTTTAGGGAAGACCGTGCATTCCGTTCAACTAATCTTCCAAGTCCTTTGCTCCTTCAGCCATAATTACAATGTCATTGGTGAAGGTTAAAGATTTTTATTTCTTCTCGCTAAACTTTAATCCCCTTCCTAAGTGGCCGTTTGGTATCTTTTATTGCTTGATCATTTTACAGAATGAGTAACATCAGGCATAAGTAACAACATAGTCTCACTCTCATCTCAGCTACTGGTTCTCTGTCATGTCTCCTGTCTGTACAAGTTGAAGATAACCTTCCTCTCCCTGTAGTTTCTACCTAAAACCTTCCGATTTTCAAAAATTCCAGTAAAAATAGTTAAAATTTTTGCTTATCTACAAATGGTATAAATACAGGGCGTACACAAAGTCAGGGAACACTTTCAATTATTAATTGCACAAGAACTAAACATGTACAAATGTCATACATATTGCAGTTTGAGGAGAAACTCTGAAAGTTTTTTTTTTTTATACAAACATTCGATATGCGAACCATGAGTGACCCGGCAGACGTCAATGCGGTAACCGAATTCTTGCCATACCCGTCCCATCATGGGATCGTCGACTGTGGCAGTCGCTTCCCGTATTCTCTCCCGAAGCTCTGCTACATCACGTGGTAGAGGCGGTACATGCACCAGATCTTTCATGCGACCCCACAGAAAAAAATCACACAGAGTGAGAGATAGTGATCAGGGAGGCCATTTCATGAAACAGCTGTCCCCTTCTGTAGCACAGCTGATTCATCATTGCGGCATCTCCGTGTTCAGGTACCCACTAACTTCACGATGAAAATGGGGTGGTGCCGCATCCTGCTGAAAGATGAACGGAGAGTCCAATTGCATTTGAGGCATCAACCATTGCTGCAACATGTCCAAGTAGGAATATCCAGCGACAGGGCTCTCGGCGAAGAAGAATGGTCCATACAGTTTTCGGTTTGATAACGCACAAAAAACATTTACCTTTTGGGAATCACACTCAAATTCAATGCATTCGTATGGATGCTTTGTACCCCAGTTTCAACAATTATGCCTGTTCACTTTCCCATTAGTGTGAAAAGTGGCATCGACGCTAAACATTAAGCGATCAACAATGCCATCCCCATCGTCATTCAGTTGTTGTAACTGTGAACAAAACTCAAAACGCTTGTCTTCGTCGTGTCATTGAGCTTCTGCACTAGCTCAATTTTGAATGGTTTCATAGACAGCTTCTATCACAGGACTTTCCACACTGTCATTGGAGCCATTTCGAGTTCACGGGATGCACGATGCTCCGATTTCTTTGGACTCCTTACGAATGTCTCTTGTACGTGCTCCACATTCACTTCATGCACACTGGGATGTCCGCTTCTCTTTGCTGGGCACAAGCAACCTGTGGTAACGGATTTGTTGTGCCAGTGGTCCAGTGGTAAATGGCCTTCCTTGTTTGTGGCTTCTTACCGTACTTACTTCTAAACGTCCGTTGAACAGCCTTAGCACACTTCCTTTTGTCGCAACACACAGAAAGCTCGCTCCGCACCTGAACTCACCATGTTTGTGACTAGCGCTGACTGTCAGCAAATTACCAAACTACGCTGTGGCGGTATACATGAAAAAAACTTTCAGGGTTTCTCTTCAAAATGACATATGTATGATATCTGTACAATGTTTGCTTCTTGTGCAATAAATAATTGAAAGTGTTCCCGGACTTTAAGTACACCCTGTATAAGACAACCGTTTTTCTGTGTGCCTTCTGTGATAAGTCGTAAGGTCAGTATCGCCTTATATGTTTCCTCATATCTCCAGAACCCCAACTGATCTTCCCTAGTTTTTCATTCTTCTGTAAACAATTCCTATCAATATTTCACAACGATTTATTAAACTGGTAATTCGGTAACATTTATACTTTACAGCACCTGCCTTATTTGGAATTGGAATTATCACTTTTTTCTTGAAGCCTGCCGTATTTCGCCTGTCTCGTATATCTTGTATTCCAATTGAAATATGTGGTTTTGTCAACGTTGGTTGTGACAAAGATCTTAACAATACTAATTAAATATAAGCAGTAGATTTATCGATGTAATTTGGCAGGGACTGAACAGCTACTACGGTTTAACCGAACTTTCCCTTTACCACGTTTTCGAAGTAACGAGGCCTATTGTAATACGTAGTGAATTTCTGAAGTCTAATGCTTTAGTCTTGCTGGTCGGCCTGTTAATATTGCATTCTAGAGGTATTCGCAAGACAAGAGTTCATTTCCGTTTCTCGGTATCAACTCTACTCCATCAACAATATTACCTATTCGTCAGCAATTGAAACTCACTATATATCTAACAGTGCACTCGTTGGCATATCACTCGTCTCGTATGTTGTTATCAGTCTGAAGACCGGTTTAGTACAGATCCCTCGCTAGTATAACCTGAGTAAATCTTTTATACTCTGTGTAGCTACTGCTGTCTTCATCCACGTGAACCTGCTTCTCCAACTCAAGTCTTGCTCTCCCACTACATTTTTACTTCCCGCACTTCCCACTGTTACTATAAACCCGTGTGACTAGCGCTACTCTTACGCGACTGGCACGAAATCTGAGTAGACATCATCTTTCAAATGTAGAAACACGCCTACCAACTTTCGTTTATGTCGCACAACTCCTTGTTGTTGCGATTTTTTCCAGTTATTGCATTATCCACCCCCTGCCCGAAAGCAAAACAACTGATCTACAGGCACCATTCATGCAGAACAGTTGAGACAGCAAAACTGGGCTTCCAAAATCTGATGTCCCACTTCCATATAATTCAGCACTCCAGACAAATACTTTCAGGAAAGACTCTTACATTTATGTTCAAATGTGTGTGAAATCTTATGGGACTTAACTGCTAAGGTCATCAGTCCCTAAGCTTACACACTACTTAACCTAAATTATCCTAAGGACAAACACACACACCCATGCCTGAGGGAGGACTCGAACCTCCGCCGGGACCAGCCGTACATCTTACATTTATATTAAATGGTAACGTTTATCTCTTTCTTCAGAAAAGCTTTTCTCGCTAGTGCCCGTCTTCATTTGATATATTTTTTTAATTCTGTTGTCATTAGATTATAGTGCTGTCCAAATAACAAAACTCGTCTGTTCCTTTTAGTGTCTCACTTTGTAATCTAATTCCCACACAGTAACCTGACTTAATCCAACTGCACTCCATTACCATGGTTTGTTCATGTGTATCGTGTAAAATATTTGGGACATTCAATGGGGGCGTCCACAAAAATTTTTCAAGAGTGTGTGTGTGGGGGGGGGGGGGGGGGGGAGAGTGGGGTCAGTGAGTTTCAATATACCATGCCCAAAAACCGAAATTTTACAGTAGATACACGGAACCTTATAGCTATAGTGAGTCTCCCGATAATTATTTTAGTTACATTGCTATGATATCCAAGAAGCCTACATGAATCATTAGCATAGACTAAATATATTTTTTCATGATAGTTTATGATTACATTCTTCATTTGTGTGGCCATACTGTCCGTAATTACTTTACAATTCCTGAGGTTATTTTCGTTCCGTCGTCATAACTACAAATGAGTGTTTTTCTCACCAGAAGCGTTTCAATTTATTAATGAGTGGTCTGTAACTAAAGATATTTATAATCTGATTTGTTTTTAGGGTCTAAAAACAGTTGGTTAACAATTTGTTCGTTTTTACTTACGGTCATTTCTGATTGTTTTTTCGGATACATCAGGAAATGCCTTCCGCTAGCACGTTATTTGTTTCTTTCTTCAGAGCCAAACCATACTAAACCAAACCAAACACATGCCAGCAGATGGCATTTCCTGACGTAGGCTACAAGCCAAGCGGAAAATACCATAAGTAAAAACTAACAAACCGTTATCGAACTGTTTTTCGATCTTATTAACAAATCAAATTGTAAATATCTTTAATTACAGACCACTGATGATGCTTTACTTCAATAAAGTGAAACGCGTCTGGTGAGAAGATAAGCATTTTCTTGACGAAACGCCGGCTGTCGTGACCGAGCGGTTCTAGGCGCTTCAGTCTGGAACCGCGCGATCGCTACGATCGCAGGTTCGAATCCTGCCTCGGACATGGGATTGTGTGATGTCGTTACGTTAGTTAGGTTTAAGTAGTTCTAGGGGACTGATGACCTCAGATATTAAGTCCCATAGTGCTCAGAGCCATTTTCTTGACGAAACAGTAATATCCTCAGGAATTTTATAATTATTGATGTCATATTTTCACCATCGATGATGTGATATTATATTTTCATTACTTTCTCTCACATTTAAAATACCTGCAAATAACCAACACAATGGTTAACAAGTTTGTAAACAAAGGTATGAAATAGTCACAAATAATATGTATATTCATATAGCGAAAATGTTTGGCTGACACTGAGTGTTAACAACCTGACACAGAAAAATATAACGGCAAATGTTGTAATTCGTGGACATAGAGTTGCAAGCCCTTATAAAGTGCTATTGGCTAAAACTCATCAAAAGTAGAGAATGAGGAAATAAAAACTTTGATGTCAACATTTTCAAACTTGGGGCATAATCCCCGCGGGAAAACAAGAAAAATGGCCAGGTAAACACATAACTAACTTCCCTCCATTCAAAGTTACAATGATAGCTTACGACCAGCGCGTTCAAGGTAAATGTCTGCAACTGAAGTTTGTAATCAAAAGTAAAATTCATTTTGTGAAAATAAAGATACACTTAACCTGCTGATTCACTCATTGTATTCTCAATGTATATATGTTGCTATGGGGGCCATGTTCGCATTCGACATTTGTGTGTAAATGTCAGTCTGCACTGAACGTTTCACGCGTGCTGTAGTGATTTTCCAGAGAAGTGTTCCGGTTAACCAACACAGGATATTCGTTTTGTGGGGTGGTAAACTTGGTCTTTTATTTAAGGGCATGTGAATAATTACAGATTTTGGGCTGTATCAAAACAGTCACATCAGTAAATCTTTAATGTCATTGATAGTTGAACTGCTGAGACAGGATCCGTAGCGATTACGAATACCACAGTATTTCTGAGTACGTCCACCAAGGTAATGCAAGAATAGATTAAACCTGGAGCTTAGTAGAACCACTGTCACTTCGAGAAATGCAAGAGAATTCTGCTTGGAATGAAAATTCTGTATTCCACATTCCAAAAGTTGGCTCCCCTTTTACTGATGTCTACGGATAGAAGACTGCACGGATGCGGTTACTAGCGGATATCCGTAGTAATTGTTACCTTCCGGATAAAGGAGTGCGCGGTTAGCTGCTGTCAGAGAACGGCATTACTTGAATCGGCACCGCACGTCTATTGTACTGGAAACAAGAAGTCTGTGAGCATTGTTGGAGTGTTTGCAAGGGCCAGGTAAAGTGGAAGTCAGTTTCCGTCGTTACCTTCTGACTACGACCGCTTTGCACCCAGGGGACCTACACCTAAGTGCCCATATGTTGCAGCTGTCTTTTGTCTTTCGCGCAGGCTGTGAAGCACGTTCTGAGGTGGCCACTGGCTACCTGAGAGGTGCGAGGTGCTAAGTTTCCGATGCCCTCAGCAGCTCCTGATGATTTCAGTTACTGGCTGAGTGGCAAAGTGACGAGAGTGTGGGATTAAACATTAGTGAGACTGCTTTAATAAAATGAACGCCATTCACATGATTTCATGTGAGGTGAAACAACGTGATTTCACATTACTGCGAGAAACCAAACTGAAATCGTTAAAAAATGGTTATGTACTTGATGGCAAGGAGAGAATCAAAGATATAGTGATTTCTTTTGCCCGTAAAAAAAGAGTATTCTTACGCCGTACACGGAACTAGGACTTCAAGTTTGTTAAAACATGCCCCTGAGGCTGGAGAAAGTAATATAATTACTTTTTCAAACACTACGAGAGACGTAAAGGTTTCTGAAGTCCCACAGAATTTGAAGGTAGCCGCGACACACACAGACACACACACACACAAATCTTGTCAGAACATGCATTTTATCTTCACAAGCTGCGTGTAGAGCTGGATTTCTCGAGGCGGCACGGCACAGAGGATATGTTCGCATCGTATTCGCAACTCTGCTGACTTTAACAATAGACTGGCGTCACTACGACTCAGTGAATCGCGCTTACTATTGAAGTTTTGATGTCGCCTCGCTCATTACTAGGGTCCCTCTCACAGCTTCCTTGTCACATCCCTGGTAGGTTCAAAGCCGATATAACAGCACTGTTTCATTATGCCCTTACCTTAACTTACTTTTATTGGACAGTGAATATTTTGAACAAGCTGACGATTCGCCGAAGCTTAAACCAAAAGATAGAATTGGAAGGAAAATCAGCATTGGCCGTATTTTGTTGTTTTATTGTCAGCAAAATCGATTTTCGGTCACTTAGTTACCATCCTCAGTGCTGTAATATACAATTAAAATTGGTAGGCACTGGTATCAACCTATAACCACAAGCTTAGAGTGATCACATAAACTCACTGTAAGCTTGTGGTTATAGCTTGATACCAGTGCCTACCAATTTTAATTGTATATTACAGCACTGAGGATGGTCACTAAGTGACCGAAAATCGATTTTGCTGACAATAAAACAACAAAATACGGCCAATGCTGATTTTCTTTCCAACTCTATCCACTATTTGGTCGTGGTGGAGTCGCCAATCAATTATTCCAAAAGTCTTCTGAAGATATGTTAATTATACGAGGGTCATTTCTTAAGTCAAGGTATTGCACTATATGGAACTGGGGACCTAGAAACGACGGAGAGGCTTAGTCCCCGCCGTAGCCCTCAGGCTACAGCAGTCCATTCACCCCACCGCCGCTCCACACCCAACCCAGGCTTATTGTGCGGTTCGGCCCCCAGTGGACCCACCCGGGAACATCTCATTCCAGACGAGTGTAATCCCAATGTTTGCAGGGTAAAGTAATTATGGTGTACGCGTACGTGGAGACAGTCTTTGCGCAGCAATCGCCGACATAGTGTGAGGCGGAATATGGGAAACCAGCCTGCATTCTCCGAGGCAGATGAAAAACTGCCTTAAAAACTATCCACAAGCTGGCCGACACACTTGACCTCGACACTAATCCGCCGGGCGGATTCGCGCAGGGGCCGGCACGCCTTCCCGCTCGGGAAGCAGTGCGTTAGACCGAGCGGCTAACCGGGCGGCGAAAAAAAAAAAAAAAAAGGTATGGTATATCTTGCAATAATGGGACAATATGAGAATTCCACGATGTGCACTGAACCGGTACTGCAGCGTGTAACTGAATGAAAGAATAGTTGCAGTACAGGAGGTCCCAGCGTGTGTAAATTTATTGTGCACGAGTACAAATGGAACAAAAATGAATAACAATCAACTACTGTTTTAAAATACTGCCGCAACGCATACACACGGTGTTGCCAACGATGGGGAAGGCGTTGAATGCCAATGGCATTGCCATCAATGTGTTCCACCCGTCGCCGAAATGTCGTGAGGACATTCGCCCTGTTTGCAAATCGCCTCCCACGCAGTGGTTTCCTCAGTTGTGGAATGAGGTGAAGTCGCATGGAGTGAGGTCTGGTGCGTAGTGTGGGTGGGAGAGGATCCACCTTGTAACTTCGCCAACCTCATAGGCCAACTGAATGTTTCAGGCGCTGGTACCGAGCCATACTCGATGCGATCGCAATCTGTCGGTTGATTTCGGTAATGTTTACCGCGTGCTTTCAGATGTATTTACCGCGATTACTGTGATTCCACACATTCGCGCGATCTACCATAGTAGCCATGACTTGTGGAATGACCCTCGTACTTTTGTAGCGTCGCCCCATGGTGAAGTAGAGCTGGCAAGATTTTTGCAACACCGAAATCTGAGAATATCCAATTTACGGTGGAAATGAAACAGACGGCGATGTATAGTTTCTAGACGTCTTAGTCAGTCGGAAAGTGCATGCGTCATGATGGAATTTCCTTTTCCTTAAGTCCAGGCATATTTTCAGGCTTGTAGCTCTGTAAAGGTCTCAGACTATGGACGTCCTTCAAACGTTGGTACGATGGAGACTTGTTGTGTCTGATAGAGACACCATTGCAAAGGAGATGGAACACCTACAATCTGTGTTCAGAGATAACACATATTCTCCACATCATATCAGCAGAACTTTAAGTGGAAATAAACGTGACCACAAACTAAATCAAGAGGAGGAAGAGCTTCCCTCCTACATATCGCCCTCGTCGAAATTATGCAGAATCCAGAAGAAACATTTTATTAAAGTAATCTTCCAGCCATCTGTGCTCTTCCCCGTTTCGGTACAATACACTACTGGCCATTAAAGTTGCTTACCAAGAAGAAATGCAGATGATAAACGGGTATTCATTAGACAAATATATTATACTAGAACTGACATGTGATTACATTTTCACGCAATTTGGGTGCATAGATCCTGAGAAATTAGTACCCAGGACAACCACCTCTGGCCCTAATAACAGCCTTGATACGCCTGGGCACTGAGTAAAACAGAGCTTGGATGGCCTGTACAGGTACAGCTGCCCATGCAGCTTCAACACGATACCACAGTTCATCAAGAGTAGTGACTGGCGTATTGTGACGAGCCAGTTGCTCGGCCACCATTGACCAGACGTTTTCCATTGGTGAGAGATCTGGAGAATGTGCTGGCCAGGGCAGCAGTCGAACATTTTCTGTATCCAGAAAGGCCCATACAGGACCTGCAACATGCGGTCGTGCATTATCCCGCTGAAATGTGGGGTTTCGCAGGGATCGAATGAAGGGTAGAGCCACGGGTCGTAACACATCTGAAATGTAGCGTCCACTGTTCAAAGTGCCGTCAATGGGAACAAGAGGTGACCGAGAGGTGTAAATAATGGCACCCCATACCATCACGCCGGGTGATACGCGAGTATGGCGATGACGAATAGACGCTTCCAATGTGCGTTTACCGATTAGGATGCTGTAAACAGAACCTGGATTCATCCGAAAAAATGACGTTTTGCCATTCGTGCACCCACGTTCGTCGTTGAGTACACCATCGCAGGCGAATCTGTCTGTGATGCAGCGTCGAGGGTAACCGCAGCCATGGCCTCCAAACTGATAGCCCATGCTGCTGAAAACGTCATCGAACTGTTCATGCAGATGGTTGTTGCCTTGCAAACGTCCCCATCTGTTGACTCAGGGATCGAGACGTGGCTGCACGATCCGTTACAGTCATGCGGATAAGATGCCTGTTAATTCGACTGCTAGTGATACGAGGCCGCTGGGATCCAACACGGCGTTCCGTATTACCCTCCTGAACCCACCGATTCCATATTCTGCTAACAGTAATTGGATCTCGACCAACGCGACCAGCAATGTCGCGATACGATAAACCTCAATTGCTATAGGCTACAATTCGACCTTTATCAAAGTCGGAAACGTGGTGGTACGCATTTCTCCTCCTTACACGAGGCATCAGAACAACCTTTCACCAGGCAACGCCGGTCAACTGCTGTTTGTGTATGAGAAATCAGCTGGAAACTTTCATCATGTAAGCACGTTGTAGGTGTCGCCACCGACGCCAACCTTGTGTGAATGCTCTGAAAATCTAATCATTTGCATATCACAGCATCTTCTTCCTGTCGGTTAAATTTCGTGTCTGCAGCACGTCATCTTTGTGGTGTAGCAATTTTAATGTCCAGTAGTGTATGATCTGTGTTGGCGATCCAGTAGTGTATGATTTGTGTTGGTGAAAGGCGGTCTACAGAATGCCATCTGAATGTGGTACTGCCTGCATTGGTCAGACCACACGCACAGTACGTGAAGGTGCGTTAAATACAGTCACCTTTCGTAGTCCAGTAAGTCAGCCATAGCTGAGCATTGTATCCCCACAGGACATTGTATAGGTTATGCTACCATGAAAATCTTGGCCACGACGATATCCTTATGTGATTAAGTTACTAGCGAATCTGTGAAAATACGTTTGGCAGAACAACTTATTAATCGATATGGGGACTTTCAACAGTCTGCCTCCATAGCTGAGTGGTCGAGTTGGTTTCTGACAACACCTGTTTGCTTATTATTTGCCACTCATGTCACACATCATTAGGGGTGGATAGAGGTCCCCTTAAAAGAAGGTGACAACGCGGTTGAGTGCCGTATGGTGGACCCACGTTCGATCTTCAGTGCTACCACAATTTGTTTCTTGGTGAAAGGTCTAGAACGGGCTGCACTCATTGGTTCAAATGGCTCTGAGCACTATGGGACTCAACTTCTGAGGTCATTAGTCCCCTAGAACTTAGAACTAGTTAAACCTAACTAACCTAAGGACATCACAAACATCCATGCCCGAGGCAGGATTCGAACCTGCGACCGTAGCGGTCTTGCGGTTCCAGACTGCAGCGCCTTTAACCGCACGGCCACTTCGGCCGGCAACAGGAACCAGTCCTGGCTTGGTCATATTACATTGCCGGCTGCACTCATTCTCAGGATGCCAACTGAGGAGCGACTTGACCGAGTAGTAGCCGCTCCACGTGACGAAAAATGACAACGGCCCAGAACGGTGTATTGACCCCACTGCCCCTCCATTCTGCATCCAGTGACTCCACAGGCAAAGGACGACATGGCGGTCGGTCGGTCCGATGGCCTCTCTAGGGACCTATGGACAGAGTTCACGTTTAATAGAGCTTTCAACTTTGTAAGGCGTGTTGCGAGGTGAATTATTTAATATTTTCAAAAACAAAACATTGCACAATTAATGATATGTCTAGTGACAGTTAATTTTACTATGCTGACACCTGAATTTTAGCACTGCAGGCCTGCAACTCGACAGAGGCCATGCATGCCACATCAAGATCATGTATAAGCATGTACGCCTCAGATGGAGTGATGTTAGACAGAGGTCGCTAAACTCGACAAAAGCGCTCATGCACGTGTAACCTGTCTGCACACGCCTCCGCGCTAGTTTTCGGTTTAAACCGATCGAGGTCCACCAGCAATCTCCAGTGCTAAACACTGACCCGAAGATGGCTGAATAGTTGTCAGCTGAAAATCGTGGCAAGATGTCAGTGCCATCTGGCTGCAATCCCGAAACATTATGGAATACTCACTGTGCTGGGAAAACTTCAAGAATCATGGCATTTTTCTTAACCGCCTATGGGACAAACTGAAATCTTATCGTGCAGCAATATCGAAACACTATGAAGTGCTTAATAGTATACATCACACATTCAGTTTTTTAAAAGTTTTCGTGTGTGGGTGTTCATGAAATGTACCTGTTGCCTGTTCTTATGTTCTAGCTTGTATTCTTAATGGAAACTGCCAGGTCTTCGCACCTAAGAATACCTGCGATGCTCTAGCTTTTTCGTTACAGACGCCAGTTTGAAGGCTACGTATAGTGCTGCCACGTATCGGAACTTCGTGAAACTATAGGGACTGAAACGGGAATATTCCACGACGTCTCACAACAAATTCCGAATTTTTTCATCGGAAACTGGCCGAGGAAAAAAACGTGTTTCATTATTTATTCAAAGCCCCTCATATTAAAACTGTTCCGCGTCAGAGCTGCATACAATACAGCTTCCTGAACTCTCTGCCTTGAGCGAAACACACTTTCTTGCTTTTCGTAAATTAAAGAACAGCCGCCTTCAGTCACAATCGTGATTTTCTTTCAATGCACGATGCATTTCGAGCGCATGTGGGTCATCTTTAGAGAGTCATCTTCAGAGAGTCTACATCAATGTCTATCCTAATTTATGTTAATTCTGATCCGTTTGCAGTAATGGATACATGGTTTTGAAGTACAGTTTGCATAGATATGTTTATGTGCATAAATACACTTTCCATTCTACCCTTTCCATCTACGTTTACTGAAGTGCTGCATAATGGAAAGTATATATATATATATATATATATATATATATATATATATATATATATATACATTGAAATGGTACAGTACCACCCGACATTGAAAATAGGTACAACATTCTTCGTTATTCTTGTCAGTATAACATATTTTTTTCTAATAATAACTCAATTTCAATTAATACAGCGAAGCTGGATACCAGTGTGGGAAAGAATGACAATTTATTTATTTAATTGATCACATATGCACTCCCACAAAATAAATCCCTACATCCAGTTTGGTGAGATCTGGGAAATGAATGAATGTATGGTCGTCTGTTAACCGCAGCTAGTGAATGTGAATATATGATCATCTTTGAGACGATTCTTTGGTCACCTTTAGTGGAACCAAAGAGATGAAACTTACCGGAGCTTTGAAAGCCTGAAATGTGGCTGACCAATACGGTAGCATGGTCTTCCCCCACCTCGACAGAGGTGCGAGATGACCTGAAGAACGGCCATGTTTCAGCACTCTGCCGCTGGATCTAGTGTTGGTAAGACCTGTCTTAGGTGTGCTCCGTAAAGACAAAAGAGTGGAGACATGGTATGCATGTGAAATACTTAAGAGTAGTTTGGAATAATAATTTCTCTATTTCAGAAACTTTTGTGGGGAGAAATAAATGTTAGGCAGGTAATATTAAGGGGATCATAGTAATCTTCGGAAGTGACCAATGGTCACAATCAAACCACGTGTAGCAATAAGTTGAAATACTTCCGAGTGCTTAAGTTAAGCTGAATTACTAGCGTGTGTACTATAAGATGGAAATATTTAAGAAATGGCGTGTGCAGGACTTGAAATTAGAGACGAGTACTTCCACGTGGTGAGTACTGTGTGAGTCTCAATCTGTGTACGAGACAAAGGATAAAGAGAAGTACTCGTCCATGGTATCAGTTGAGGACTCGCGTGTGTGATGAATATGTTCTTAATATTACTTTGCGTGTTATGTTTCCGTGTGACGCTTGATTCAAACTATAATACTCTGAGAGAGAAGCAAGGTGAGTCAGCCGTCTATCCAGCAACGCCACTTGGCTTGCATTGCACAGGAAGACGTGCATATATCCTCCAAAGTTCGTAGTAGGAAAGAAAAGTTACGAAGTGGGGCAGTGTCGTGTGAAACTGGGATGAATTTTAATTGAAGTGGGAAAGCTGAAAGCGATGTGATTATAACGCTGTGACTATTCCTTGTTTTGTATTGTATGTTGCCAGTGTGATGTATTTCATGAAATTTAAGTATGTGTGGTTGGCATGGGAGAGTAACAAGATAGTTTCAGAGGCAGTGGGTTATGCATGTTAGTAGTTAGGTAATGGGGGAGCTGGGACACATTTTGGGACGTATATACGCAGCTAAGGTTAGCTGCGGTACCTTACCCAAGCTGCCGTCGCTTGTCATCTGTTCATTACGTCACACTTGGCAGCCTTCCAGCTGGCGGGCTATACAGGCACGCACACACACACATATATACACACACACACACACACACAGACATACACACACACACAGACATACACACACACACACACCTAAACCAACATATGTAAGATGTAATTCAACATTTATTATACATATTATTTTTGCAAATTAATCCAGCTGTTGTGTGCATTGCTGAATCCAAGCCACTTTACCAGTACCTTATTTCCTTTCTTACGTATGATTTTCTCAACAATGTATGTTGATGGATATTTTGTTTTTTGTAGCTCTTCTGCATAGAAAGCTCCAGCTATGGGCTGAGATTTGTAATCTTCAAGGAGATATGTTCTCGTATTGGTTTCTTGCACTTTACGTATTTTGAAAATTTCTGTGGACCAGTTGGCAGTGTATCCTTTGTCAAAGACTGTTTTCTGTTTACTAATTCTGACATAATCACCAGTTTTGAGTTTTGAGCGACGTGGATCAATCATTTTGATTTTGTTATACACAGTAGATAGAAGGCTATTATCTTTTACGTCCACCGGCCTCATTTGAATTGTTCTGTGTTTCGTGTGATTATACTGTGTGACCAGATCTTGTACAGTCTTAATCCATTTGTATGAGCCCTGAGCAGTAAATTTTCTGAACATAAGACCCTTGAGAGTTCTGTTAAAGCGTTCGACTACAGAAGCTTTCATATTTGAAAAAGTGGAATAATGATTAATTCTGAGTTGTTGCATTAACTTTTTAAAACTAGTATTGTAGAATTCCTTCCAAAGATCAGTTTGTAAATGTACTGGGATTCGCTTGCTTTTTGTGTATATATTTTTAATCGCAACAGCAACTGCAACACCATATTTAGTCTTTAGAGCAGCAACCCATGCGTATTTGGAGTAAAAATCAATTACTGTTAATAAATATTTATATCCAGAATTCCATTTTGAATATGCAATCATGTCAACTAAGTCTGCCTGATGGAGATCATCAAGTCCTTTTGTGATAACCGGTCTCCTAGGATACGTTCGACGAGCAGGACGATGAAGCTCATGAGCAATTGCAGCTTGCATCATGCTCTCTCCTTAATGCGTATTCCTTATGGAAGACAATATGTCTTTGTAATGACAGAATTTTGATGAAATGATTGCTTATATGGACTGGAGTGCGGGAAGAAACAGAAGGGAGGGAAATAAAAATGAAAACGAAAGAACACACATATATTCTAAGAAGAATTTTTATTATTCTCAAAGTACCATCTCATAATAAGTCTTGCATTAGTCTTTGCTAACAATCGATCTTCAGGAATATTAAAAGATGTTCTCAGAGTTTTCAATGAAGGACACTCGAAAGATTGCATGTTGACTACTCTACCATGATGCACACCCGGTAAAGCAGATGTCCATTCTACTTTTTCTTGTCCCATTACCATAATATAATCACAGCATTTACAAAACTCTCACAAAGTATTCCTTGCAGTAAGTAATGAAACGCCGTCCATTCCCCAGTGCTCGTGGTGATGATTACGTGTCAGCCACGAGTTTATCTTCTGAGTCTTTTCTGATAGGCTGTTAAAGGCTACAACTTGAGCGATAGTGACATATTCCTCTGCAATAACATGCATTCCATCTACTACGATAGCAGCTGCTTGTTTAGGCACAAAATTATTTGCATCATCTTTGAATCCTTGCAGATCTAGGAATGCTATCTTCATTCTGTGAGAGGAAGAGGAAAAAGAAAAAAAAAGAAACAAAAATCAGCGGTGGCTTACTATTGCTGTGACTGGAATCGTTGTATGTGCGTATGTGACAAGAAAATTTCTGTTACCTGAAGCACGACAAGATGACGATTGATTCTACAGAAACTACAATAGCGTAAACCTGCTCAGTGGAACAATATCGACTGATAGTATTTCTCTAAAAGCATCTCGTTTTATGTGTTATGTGTACGAGCATCCTTATTTTTTATTATTATTTCCCTCCTCTCATCATATCACAGTCTTCCTGCTAGCACTGCTAAACTATTAACATCTATAGTTGAAAGAAGAAGAAGAAAACGAAAGGAAATTCTTTATTATTTTCGGAAGACGTGCTGTAAAATGCAGAAAACAGTATCGTTCTTCCTCCAGAAGCTAAACTGTATGTGTAAGCACGTGCCGGCCGCGGTGATCTAGCGGTTCTGGCGCTGCAGTCCGCAACCGCGGGACTGCTACGGTCGCAGGTTCGAATCCTGCCTCGGGCATGGGTGTGTGTGATGTCCTTAGTTAGGTTTAAGTAGTTCTAAGTTCTAGGGGACTTATGACCTAAGATGTTGAGTCCCATAGTGCTCAGAGCCATTTGAACCATTTTTGTAAGCACGTGATGTGCACGCAGGGAGCCAGCAGATATCAACAATAATAATAACAGCGATGAGAACACGGGCAGGAGGTTTGGCATCTGTTTCGGAACATGTGAAATAGCATCAGCAAGCGTGGCCCTCCAGCTCTCCAGCACGTGGCGAGGAGCAGCTGTCGCAGCGTTTTTTTGTTGTGCACACGTGGAGGAGGTCAATGTCATGTCCTCCTCCATACCACGCCACACATGTGTTACGTAATACTGCTATTACCATCATCACGCTGGAGGCAGCGTGGAGGAGGACAAAAAAAAAATAACGTAAACATTTGTACACATGCCAGAGACTGCTCGTATGACCTAATTCTGGTCTTCAGCGTGTACCTCAGTGCCTGAGGAGGGCAGAGATCGTTGCCAAAGTTTACTTTAAAAGCCATACGCAGATCTGTAGGAGGTGGTTTCATAATTAGCAGTAGCAGCAGTAGCACCTGACTGTTTCTGTTTTGGTTCACCGACCACTCCACAATGTTTCTATTATAGCAACAACAACATTAAGCATAACAGCAGTAGGGGGTGGCGTTAGTTGGCCCATCTCTCTCTCCTTTTTTTTTTCACTCTCACTACCTCCGCGAATGTTTTGGAAAAGGATATTCTGATGATTTTGGATTTGGCATCGGTACAATATCAGTAGGAGGCGGCGTCAGTTTGTCCCTCTCTCTCTTTCTTTCGCTCTCACTCCCTCTGCGAATGCTCTGGAAGCGAATATTCTGTTTTGTTTTTTCATGTAAATCTATTAATGTTACAGGTCAAAAACACAGATATTTACCATTTCTATTATATAAAAAACTTGTCAAAGCTGGCGCATTATAGCATTACTAGTCATAATAAATCTATAGTGGTCTGTCATCGCTGCCTGTGTTATTTTCATTCCAAAGAAAAGTTAGATGTACACTTGACTGACTGCGTACAATTTAAGCCAGTTAGCAGTGTTATGCCTAGTGGTGAGAAACAGTATGTAAAATTTAGCAACTTCAGAAACAAGCTAAAGCTGCCTTTTATAATTTATGCCGATACGGAATACGTGCTAGAACCAGTTGTTACTTGTAGTCGTAGTATTAATTCAAATCAAGTACATTTACATACTCCATTCAGTATAGCCTATTACATTCCTGTACCCACAATGATGAATATTCAGAGTTTAAACTGTACAGAGGTCGTGATTGCATGGATTGGTTTACTCAACGGCTCTATGCAGTCGCTGTCATTGTGAATGGCTTTTTAGCGCGAAATAAAGAGATGATTATCAGCGCTGAGGAAGAATTAGCTTTTCGGTCTGCGAAGAATTGTCACATTTGTGAGAAACCCTTTCAGGAGGATGACGTGAAGCATCGTGACCATTGTCATTTCACAGGCGTTTACAGAGGCGCGGCTCATGCCGGTTGCAACGTAAACTATAGACCACGTTTTACAGTACCTGTAGTGTTTCATAATCTGGCAAACTACGACGGACATTTCTTGATGACAAGCATTTGCGAAAAAACTGTGCCTGTTGATGATAATGATAATGATAACGATGATGATGAAAAAATTACATTAAATCCAGGCCCTGTTTCCATTCTACCATCAAACATGGAAAAGTATAAATCATTCCAGTAATGCACCGAGGTAGGAGATGTAGCATAAACTTTCGATTCATAGATTCCTTAAATTTTCTGACATGCTCGCTTGAAAAGTGTGCCTCATACTTGAAACCAGAGGAACTCAAGATAATTAGGAAATACTTTCCCGATGATCAAGAGTTTAATTTAGTCAATCAAAAAGGTATATTCCCATATGAGTATGTGAGCAATGAATCTGTTTTACTAGAGGACCACTTACCTTCAATTGATAATTTTAAAAGTTTATTGACAGGCGGTAGAACTGTCTCGGAATCCGATTACCAAAGAGCATGTGATGTATGGCATTTATTCAAATGTAAAACACTAGGAGAGTATTCTGATTTGTATTTGAAAATTGATGTATTGTTGTTGTCTGACGTTTTTGAGAATTTCCGCAACCTGTGCATTAAAACATATGAGTTAGACCCTGCTCATTACGTTACTTCTCCTGGCTTGGCATGGGATGCTTCACTTAAAACTAGCAAAATAGAACTACAGCTTATTACTGACATTGAGCAACTTCAGTTTATTGAGCGAGGTATTAGAGGTGGGATTGTTCATTGCTCTTGTCGGCATGCTGTTGCAAACGACAGATTTATGTCTAATTATAATGCAAATATTGATGAATCTTACATTATCTATCTTGATGTTAATAGCCTTTACAGCTGGGCAATGATGCAACACCTTCCTGTGTCAGACTTTACTTGGATCGACTCAAAAACATTATTAGATACTTTTGATGTGACAACAATGCCAAATGATTCTGATGTAGGATATATTTTAGAAGTAGATCTTGAATATCCTGAAAATATCCATGATCTGCATTCCGATCTACCACTGTGTCCTTAGAAGATCCTACCACCACCACCAACAACAACAACTGACTGTAACAGTACCAAATCTAGAGCTCCAAAAAAGTTAATTTCTACTTTGTATGATAAGAAAAATTATGTAATACACTATAGGAATTTAAAACAGTGCTTACAACATAAGTTACAACTGCGAAAGATTCACAGAATACTATCATTCAAGCAAGCGCCATGGATGAAACCATACATTGTCATTAATACAGAGAAACGTATGAGAGCAAGTAATGACTTTGAAAAAAATTTCTGCAAACTTATGAAGAACAGTGTTTTCGGCAAAACCATGCAAAATGTAAGAAAAATGGTAGATATAAAACTAACAACACGCTAGGGTGGTAGATATGGAGCAGCTGCACTGATTGCTAAACCTAATTTCAAAAGGAGTGTAATTTTCAATGAAAATTTAGTTGGTATTGAACTAAATAAAGTTAATGTTGTGTTTGATAAACCAATAGCAGTAGGTATGGGTATTTTAGATATATCAAAGACTCTTCTCATAGAGTTTCATTATAACTACATACTAAACAAGTTCCCAGCAAATCATGTAAAACTGTGTTATACTGATAGCTTAATTTACAACATTAAAACTTCCAATATTTATGAAGATATTAAGACTGATGTTCATAAATGGTTTGATACCTCAGGTTATCCTGTAGATAACAAATATAATCTTTCAATTGTCAATAAGAAAGTGGTAGGGTTATTAAAAGATGAATTAAATGGTGATCCTATAACAGAATTTACAGGTCTGTGAGCTAAAATGCATGCTCTTGAGACTGAGTCACAACGTGTAATGCGTAGGGCAAAGGGTGTGAAGCAATCTTCTGTCAACGAGTTGACCATTGATGATTACCGAAACTGTGTATTGAATTCATATGTTAAATCTACCACACAGTATGTTATACAGTCCAAAAGTCATGTTGTATACATTATTGAACAGCACAAGCTAGGTTTATCAGCTCAAGACGATAAACGATTTATACTTACTGATAAAATTAATACTTTAGCTTGGGTCACTATCACCTAAAGAAAGATGATGATTCTTAATTTTTTTTTACTGTTTGAAAACTAATTTATGTATATAATACATTATATGTGCTTTGAAACTGATTTATTGTGTGAAAACTGATTTCTGTATGTAATGCCTTATATATGCTATGAAACTGATTTATTGTGTGAAAACTGATTTCTGTACATAATACATTATATATGCTTTGAAACTGATTTATTCTGTGAAAACAAACAAAAAAATGTTTTGTAACTGATTTACAGTGAGCAAGGAAAAAAAATTTGATTTGTAACTGATTTACTGTGTGAAAATAAAAATACATATTACATTATTTTTCTTTCATTTCATCACGATGTTCCTTTCTGTAACCTCTACAGTTCATTTTAATAGGAGGTGGACCATCAATCTGACAACGTGCATTCAAGTTGTAATGCTTATAACAATGCTGATACTTAGAAATAAGAGCATCATTCTTAAACACTTGTGGCAACCTGTGAAAGTTGTGTGAAATATCACATATAGATGGTAACAGTTGTGTAGGAAATAAATAACAATCAATTACATTCAAATGTTGACACTGGACAAGTTTCTTATAAATTTCAGAAAGCACTTTACAAATGTTTTTCGATTTAATCCACTCAAACAAGAAGTTAGCATCGGCATCAGCCATAAAAGTAGTAGCTCCCTCTTTCTTTCCAGCACACCAGTTGAATCCATAGTCTTCCAGTCGGAGCATTTCGACATCTTCAGGAATAATTTGTTGCAGAATACTTAAGACGAATGGACACAGTAGGTTTTGTGAAAACACCAGCGTTTTACAGTCACTGTTCTCTTTTAGTAGTGATTGAATGGAAGAGTTCAGTGCATTGAAAGAGGCTTCTGTGTCTAGAACCTGTAGTATACATTCACTTCCAGCACTTAAATTTGCCACTAACACTCTCACTGACTGCTCGTCTGAACTGGTATTAATTATCAAAACTTTGTTCATTCTGTCCTGTTTCTTCCCCTCCGACGATGTTGCACACTAATGATGAAATGGTTGAGAAGCACTTCCTTTTATATCTGTGTACGCTTTGCAGCCTGATTGCTTGAAGGAGTCATTTCAGTTACTGAATCATGAATAACCAAGCAGTAAGCTATTGTATTTTTTGCAAATGCTTTTTTTGTTTCTATTTCGATCTTCATGTCAACGATGGAAGATTTCAGTGTTTCGTCTTGATGTGAACAATCAATGAAAAATATAGGACAGTTCTGAAATTCGGTACTGTTTATGAGTGGATTTCCTCTTCTTCTTACACCGCTGTCTCCATAATACAGTGACTGAAAATTCGCGTACATTTCAAACGCTTGTGCTGTATTCTTAGTGTCAAAATCGACAGCAAAATTCTCCTCTGGGAATTTAGATGAATTTAAGTATACTTTCAAGTCTGAAATGTTTATTTTGTCGAATACACTAGAGTCAGCAGTAATCGAATTTCTATTTGACTGAAAAGCCAACATTACATACCTTGCGGTTTCAAGGGCTGTATTAAATTTAATTTGCCATGTCCAGGAGTTAATTTATGGTGCAATGTTTTCAATCAAATCCCAGTGACGAAAAGCTAATCTGAGACTGATATCATTTTTTCAAAATATTCCACAGTGATATTTGTTGCTTTTCAGAAACTTGGACATGTGGCATTTCACAGTGCATGTTCTCCAACACAATTTTCGATTTGGTATCTGCTGTTTCTGAGACAATACAGTTAATATCTTGTCTACTACGAATCGGTACCAATTCATGACGAGCATTTAAAATTATCTTTTTGTAATCCTCTGCAAAGCCTAAGATCATTTTAAGCGGAATGCAAAAATTGAAACGTCCATCGTTGTCGACTAACTCTTTCAATTCACTTCTTGTCCCCATCCGGCATTTTGTAATGAGTTTGCTTCACCTGGGGTAAAAGATGCATATCCTTTCATTAATGCTGCAATTCCAGGATTACGCACATGGTCGATAATTTGGTTATTGAGACGGTACTGAATTTCTGAAAACAGATGAAGCGCGCAGTTTTTTGTTAACACAATATCAGTAGCTTTTCCCTTTCCCTCTGCATTGACAAGTCGTCCTTCTATATACAGCAGGCTCTCAGAGGGCAGCAGGTAAGTATTTTCATTTTGTATAACAATTGATATGGAATCGTTCTGAGCAAAAGCTGGTTGACCAAAAGGTTTATACTTATGATGCTGAAGGCGAGTAACCGAGTCGTCGACGAGAATGTTTTCTCTAACATTCAACATTTTCTTTTCCTCCTTAACCTCCTTCTGTTTGATCAGTGAAAGTCGGAAGACTCGAATGAGAGGTTACAGAGAAATGTATCAGTATTTATAGCACTCTATATCCCAGTGATGACATATTTGTCTATTGTTCGGAGTTAAAACGTTTTTCACTTTCCTCTCCTTTGCTTTTCTTTTCTTCTTATTATTCTTGTTGTTGTTATTGTGGCTCACATTGTCAAGACATCTAGTGTCTTTGCTTATGCAGGCATCCTGTTGGTATATGATACCCATTCCTTTCTCTCTTTTTTTTTTACGTATTTTCCTCAAATGCAATCGAACAGTTATCTCTTCCCCGTCAAAATCCACAAGATTCCCGTCTTGATCTCTAATTGCCACACTTCATTCTGAAACGTATCTTGCAACTACTAGCATGTAAATGGGTGAATTCGGCGTTTCCACAATCTTATATCCTGGTGGGACAGTAGGCCAGAACTGATGTAATGTATGTTCGGTTCTCCATTGTGAAACGACCCTCCTGAGATATTACAGTCAACACATAAGACGTTAACACTTTGAATGTTAACTGCATATTCAGCCGTCTTCGTGACTCTTTTGTCAACTACAGTATTTGCAAAACCTAAAACTGAACCTATGTTGTTAGAGATATTAAAATCAATAGTAACATTACTCTTAATCTGACATCGATTCAGTGTTTTATTGAAGGAAATATTTAACTGTACTTCATATTTTTTCTTGTTGGTTGAGTTATCATTGGCAATCTTCAAATTGTATGCTTCAATTTCTTTCATTAACGCTGAAAAAATGTCATGAAGTTCATATGTTCCATGTGGCAGACTAACTTTGTCCAAAATTTCTACATCGTTTAAGCAGTTGTAGAAGTAGAAATTATTGTTTGCTGATGTAATATTTGGGATGGAATTATACGTAAAAAGGTTTAGCAGAGCAATTTCGTAAACATGAGAGGATAAATTTAGTGCAGGATTGAAGACAGCAGTTAGAAGTGACTCTTTACCCGTCAGACTTAATGTTATACCGTGTTCAATGTCCATTGTTAGACTGAAACAGTGACCTGCAAAGCTGACTGTTTTATTTGGAATTCAGAAACTTTAAACATAAATGACCACATCTCTGGCTGTTAAGTGACTGAAACGTATTGTAATTATATTTTATGGTACAGTTTTTCAGATATCTTACTATTTCTGGAGGAGGTGGTAAATTTCCAAAGCTGTCGAAATAGTACACAATATTACCTTTCTTTTTGTAAGCTACCCAATGTGAACCTGGTTCATCTTCGGTATTAAGATTAATAATTGCACTCTCACGAGCGTTAGACTTTGAAGGTAAAGTATCTCTCATAAAGACACCTCGAAAGTGTGGTATCTGCAGCTTTTTAGCATAGTGCTGTAAGTGAATGTTGGAAAGTGGTCTTGTAGGAAGGCTATTTATGGAGAAATTTCTTTTTCCTCATTCCATTTATACCAGTTAGATACAGACCGAATCCATTTTTCCTGTATGGACCTAAGTACAGTCCTTTTCCATCGCGCAAAGCAATTGCCTCAAGTACACGATGATGCCTTTGCATTTCAGCTAACTGCTTTCGAGCACGCTTTGCATCATTAACTCTCTTAGCAATTCCAGCAGCACCTCCGGCTAGTCCTCCGAGTGCCGATACAGCAGCAAATATTGGAATTAGAGGTATTATTCCACCTGTTTTGGGAATAGGTATTATTCGTTCTTTGTCGAGCAATTTCCCCCTGGCTTTTGTCGGTGCAACTTGTGAAGCAATTTTACGAGCTACTTTCACAACTGTCATCAGATTACTGCCTGGCTTTACATATTTGAGACCACTTCGAACTCTTTTAATTATGTTATTCAGTACTGCACCAGCTGCTTTCAACCTTTTCTTCACACCCATCCCCATTTTAAGTTTAGCTTTCATTGCACCGGTCACAGCTAAAGCAGCCAACTTTTCCTTCAAATTGGCATCTTTTGCCTTTACTCTGCCCCACGGTTTTCTAGCCAGAATTCGATCTACTCGATGCCTGTCAGGCAAACTGTCTGGGTGAGTTGCGTACGCTATGTCATGTTCTTTACACGCTTCATCTAGTGGATTGATACCAGTGTCACCTCTTTTGAGTCGTTCCTCTAACATTGTCCCTGGACCGCAGTACGAGTAACCAGGCAAATGAAGGTCGACAGGTAACTTATTAATCATGCGATTAAGAAGAGAACCACCAAGCTTCTTCTTCCTTTTCTTTTTCTTCTGTTTATTGTTGTTACTGTGACACATCTTCATTGCTCGAGTGTTAACTAAAGACTGGTCTTTTACAGTTTAGAATGTTCTCTTATATTAGCAATTGTAATATGAGAAGACTTCTTAGGGTGCCTGAAGATGCATTTCAAGAAACATGTACTTCAGCTTCCCATCGGTCCTATTACTGAACACAGAGATGGAGTGCTAATGCAAGATCGAAGACATGGTGAACTATTTCCTGATACGATTAGATGTATAGTAGCAGGTCCCTCCAACTGTGGAAAAACAAATGTGGTTGTTAATCTCCTAATTCACGAAAATGGTCTCAAATTTAAGAACGTTTATGTGTTTTCCAAATCGCTGCAACAATACAAGTACAAATTTCTAGAAGAAGTTTTAAAGAACCTAAATGATATTGGGTATTTTACATTTTACAGTAAGGAAGATGTTATACCACCAGATCAAGCACGTCCGCTTTCAGTTTTTATATTTGATGACATTGCTTGTGACAAACAAGATCACATGAAAGCTTACTTTTCCATGGGACATCATTATGGTATAGACAGCTTCTATTTATGTCAAACATACAGTAAAATCCCGAAGCAATTAATCAGAGATAATGCTAATGTTATTGTGCTCTTCAAGCAAGATGAGCGTAATTTGAAGCATGTCTTCAGTGATCATGTCAATCCCGATATGACATTCAATGAATTCCTTGAAATGTGTAAGCGAGCATGGAGTGGGAACACTTATGATTTTCTCGTTATTAGCAAAGATGATAATTTAAACAATGGACGTTATCGAGTAAATTTTGACAATTATATTTGTATTTAAGTCGAGTCTTGGAGCAACACAGATTATTAACGCCATGGCTTCTGCAAAGCCAACATCATCATCATCATCATCATCATCAAGCATGAGCTGCAGCAACAATAACAACAACAGCAGCAGCAACGCTCTGCTGCTGGTGCTAGATCCTCAGTACAGTAATGACATTGCTAATAAAAAGTATGTGGTTTCAAAATTCCAGTCATACTCCAACGTTATAACAGATCTTATCGATAAAGTACATCAGTTATTTCAGAAACACGTAACAGATACGAATAGTGAAGGTTTGTCGCCGAAAGCAAAAGTAAAAGAAAATGCTGAAACATAATCTTATACTGATACTCTCTTGGCAAAATTATTGCCGCAGATGGCTTCTTTGTTTTCTACCATATATGCTACTGACACAGCAGTGTATTTCAATGATAAACGTTTAAGTGGTTTGCATGAACCTGCTGAGAATCATGACGCTTGCACGAAAGCCTATGTAGATAACGCAATGGAAAAAAGACACGCATTCGATGTAACTGAAAGCTCACTTAAGCTCAAGAATCGTACAACTATCGGTAATTTAGCTGATCCCGCAACTGATCATGATGCAGCTACGAAAAAATATGTTGACGATACTCGAAGAAGAATTGAAAATTCTGTGAGACGTGTGAAGGAAAAGTCGATTCTGAAATGGCAAAGCCACAGAGGAGTGATGTGGCAAGTAAACTGTATGTTGATCTGTTGTTCCATAAGCTGCAAAATCAGCTTAGCAGCTTGAATGAGCTAAAAAACAATGTACGTGTAAATATGGCTGCAAAAGTTGAAGAGTTTTTTGACCTGATTAATGTAACTGAACGCGTTTTAGACGTTCAGAACAAACGTATTACAAATGTACGTGAACCGATTTTGGATTCAGATGTGATAACGAAAGGATATTTTGAAAAGCAAGCAAACTTGAAGTTTTCTTTCATTCTTAGAATTGACAGCGTTCCTTCGGGAGATCCCAACGAATTGGCTTACGTTTTACACAATGGTCAGTATGAATATATATTACCCTATGATGGCGAAGTTACTTTGCGCTCTATTAGCCCAGATATCGAAACAGTTGTCTTTGAACTGAATGGCGACATCCGCCAACTTTCGATGAACAGAGAGATTGCTGTACGCAAGGGAGACAGATTCAAGTTCACCAGAACCGATCGCTTAGTAATCGGAAATAAATCACTTCATGACGAATTTGACTATCATGTTACATAAATTAAAGGAATCACTTAAATTATGTTCAGATGGTGACTGATCAGTTGGCAATGACAACATGCTTCGGAATTCTTCCTCTTCGTCTATCGAAAGAAACATTAATCTTAAAAAACAGATCGTCAAAGCTCGACAGAACATTCGAAGAAAGCTGTTAATCTTCACAAAAGAGATGCTCAAACCAAGTCTGCGCTAGAGAAGACATTTAGACCCCTTTCACAGCCGCTAAAAGAACTGATTTCCATTAATAAAGAACGATTTCCGAAACAAGAAAAGGATAGCACTACGGCTGCTGCTGCTGCTGGTGCTGCTGATGATAATAATGCTGCTGCATATGATGGCGATATCAATATCTGTGATGTTAAAGAAAGAAAAAGTGAAAAAACGTCAAATACACGTGTAGCAGAGACTGCAGCAGCTCGACTGCCAGCCTCATACTTTAATAAACCAATAGACAGAACCCGTGACACCGTGTATGGTATCAGATTCGACCTGTCAGGAGCTGGATGGATGATTGGAAACTCACCAGTGGACGTCGATGAAAATGATTTAATAATTCACAATGTAAGATATCCGGGAACTAGGGGTTTATACAATTTACTGTTCAAAATCAGGCCTAAGAATTACACCACCCATGATCTTCAAAATTGCACCAAAATTCTCAAAGCAACCAATGCCTTTAGACAGCATTACCTGTCCTTCAAACCTGTAAATGCAAACAGAGGGTATAAGTATACACACATCATAAAGCCATTGATTAAAATACTTGAGTCTCCAAAACATCACACTGTTGGTGCAGAGGGAGCGTCAACTTCTTCCCTAGCATACTCTACAGTAAAAGATGATGACAACGATGATGATGAAGAAGAAAAAGACACTAGTGACGATGATGATGATGAAGAAGATGATGACTACAAAAGTGACAAAGCGGTGAAAATCAAAAGTAAAAAACGTACAGGAAAAGGAATCTACTATGAAACTACCAAAGAAGAAGATAAAAAAGACGAAGAAAAAGAAAAAATTGACATTAAAGACTGGAAGAGGTACTCCACTAAATCACGTACGGACTACATTCACTGGAATAACCCTAACAAACTTGTCGAACGTTTAGTTTTCCTGCTTGCTTCAAAAACAGCCGGCAACAACTCGCACGACAATGAAATTATTTCAATAGAGGAAGAACTTCGAGTAGCTGCTATTATTGATTAATATATGAAATTATGTAGTCTATTAATTCATCATTCTATGTATGCTTATAGAAAAATTATTTGTAAGCTAATCCTGCAATAAACATTTTCTCACTTAAAATAGCCTTGCTTTAATATTTTTTTATTTGTATTCCTTTTCCCTTTCGTTTAAAGAGATGAGTCCAAGGAATGTCCTTCATAAAAAAAACACACACATCTGTAACATCTGGTGTATTCTAATGTCTGTGTGTGTGTGTATGTGTGTGTGTGTGTGTGTGTGTATGTGTGTGCGTGCGTGCCTGTGTAGCCCGCCAGCTGGAAGGCTGCCAAGTGTGACGTAATGAACAGATGACAAGCGACGGCAGCTTGGGTACGGTACCGCAGCAAACCTTAGCTGCGTATATACGTCCCAAAATGTGTCCCAGCTCCCCCATTACCTAACTACTCATGTTCCTTTTTGTACCACTCAGTCTGGAGGAAAGTTTCGTGATGATGGGTGTGAGAGTTGAAGTGTGAGATATAGCAAAAGATCCAACACCCTATCCAGAAAGTGCACTGTAGCGTTAAATAATTACGAGACCATAAGATAGAGAATCACCAATGTAAAGGCATGCCCTCTGGGCGGAATTTCTCATGTGTTATTGTTGTAGGTTATAGAATTTGTGTGTTTAGGTTATAGAATTTATCGGAATAAATAAGATAGTGAAAAGAAAAAGATTGGTGGCCTTTTCCTTCGAATTGTATGTTGTCATGGTATCCAGAATTTATAATGTGTGCGCCATTCATATTCAGTGCGATGGCCACGTGTTGATCAAAGCCATTAAATAAAAAAGAAAATGTGGTATTGCCAGTGCGTAGTGAACAGTCAGAGTTGTGTAAATTACTAATAGTCAGATGTGCGTTTCCGTTGCGTAATATTCAAACAGGAGAATAACTTGTAACTTAATTGTGAGTACTAGAGTTCATGTTACTCGATAAATAAGAATGAGTCCACTCGCTTGGCAGACCACTCATCTTGCAGGCCTGACTGCTTGATGCCACAGTATGAGCAAGGCATGTGGGTGCCTCTCATAATTCGACCCTGCCAGGATTTTGCTGTTAGGGTTTGCTGTTAAGATTTTTTTTGATGGGATATATTGTGATAGCGCTAAGAAGTAAAATTTTTTGTTTGCAATTTCTTTCTGGATTGGTGAGGATCTTTTATTTTTTTATGTAATTAATTGCTATATCGTCCAAGGCTGGAAGATCGTTGAATAATTTTTTTTGCGTAATGTCCACAGTAACTAGGTCGCAGTCGAAAAGTATTGTCACCATGGAGGAGAGTGATTCTGGGGTGAATGTAGCAGTGGAACAGGAAGTAGATGTCGACCTTGGGTTAATAAACGAGAACAGCAAACACTCGGAAGGGGCTGAATTGGTCAGCGGACCGCGGCTAGGTGATCCTTTAGGCAGCGGGCGTTGTCCACCGGGACTAGGTCCGGTATGCAGTGAAAGTGTAGCTACCCTTAGCGAAGCTATGGTTTCTCAGGCAAGCGAGGTGAGCGCACCGAAAGTAGCAAATGACAATGTGCTACTGCAGTTTTTACAGAGGATGGATAGAGATAATAAGGAAAGATTGGAAGCGATGGATAAAGATAATAAGGAAAGATTGGAAGCGATGGATAAAAATAATAAGGAAAGATTGGAAGCGAATAAGGAAAGATTGGAAGCGATGGATAATGATAATAAGGAAAGATTGGAAGCAATGGATAAGGGAAATAAAGAGGCAATGAGGAAGCTACACACAGTTATCGATGAGCGTCTGTCCGCAGTTAATAATCGGTTAGATGAGAGGGAGAAGAATCTGGATGCGTTGAAGCATGTATGTGATGCCGTGAAAGAAAAAGCCAATAATTTGGAGGTACAAATAAGTGCAATAGAGAGCGATATTACAGAACGTAGGGACGTGTTGCCGGATGAGCGAATCAAAGAGATAGTGGAGGACTTACTTGCAGATAAACAAGGTGCATTAGACAGCGTGGAAGATCAAGTCACCCGGCAGGAAGTGGCGCTAAGTAAACACAGGGATGAAGTTGCAGAGGTTGTTGTTGTTGTTGTTGTGGTCTTCAGTCCTGAGACTGGTTTGATGCAGCTCTCCATGCTACTCTATCCTGTGCAAGCTTCTTCATCTCCCAGTACCTACTGCAACCTACATCCTTCTGAATCTGCTTAGTGTATTCATCTCTTGGCCTCCCTCTACGATTTTTACCCTCCACGCTGCCCTCCAATGCTAAATTTGTGATCCCTTGATGCCTCAAAACATGTCCTACCAACCGATCCCTTCTTCTAGTCAAGTTGTGCCACAAACTTCTCTTCTCCCCAATCCTATTCAGTACCTCCTCATTAGTTACGTGATCTACCCACCTTATCTTCAGCATTCTTCTGTAGCACCACATTTCGAAAGCTTCTATTCTCTTCTTGTCCAAACTGGTTATCGTCCATGTTTCACTTCCATACATGGCTACACTCCATACAAATACTTTCAGAAACGACTTCCTGACACTTAAATCTATACTCGATGTTAACAAATTTCTCTTCTTCAGAAACGATTTCCTTGCCATTGCCAGTCTACATTTTATATCCTCTCTACTTCGACCATCATCAGTTATTTTACTCCCTAAATAGCAAAACTCCTTTACTACTTTAAGTGTCTCATTTCCTAATCTAATCCCCTCTGCATCACCCGATTTAATTTGACTACATTCCATTATCCTCGTTTTGCTTTTGTTGATGTTCATCTTATATCCTCCTTTCAAGACACTGTCCATTCCGTTCAACTGCTCTTCCAAGTCCTTTGCTGTCTCTGACAGAATTACAATGTCATCGGCGAACCTCAAAGTTTTTACTTCTTCTCCATGAATTTTAATACCTACTCCGAATTTTTCTTTTGTTTCCTTTACTGCTTGCTCAATATACAGATTGAATAACATCGGGGAGAGGCTACAACCCTGTCTCACTCCTTTCCCAACCACTGCTTCCCTTTCATGCCCCTCGACTCTTATAACTGCCATCTGGTTTCTGTACAAATTGTAAATAGCCTTTCGCTCCCTGTATTTTACCCCTGCCACCTTCAGAATTTGAAAGAGAGTATTCCAGTTAACGTTGTCAAAAGCTTTCTCTAAGTCTACAAATGCTAGAAACGTAGGTTTGCCTTTTCTTAATCTTTCTTCTAAGATAAGTCGTAAGGTTAGTATTGCCTCACGTGTTCCAACATTTCTACGGAATCCAAACTGATCTTCCCCGAGGTCCGCTTCTACCAGTTTTTCCATTCGTCTGTAAAGAATTCGCGTTAGTATTTTGCAGCTGTGACTTATTAAACTGATAGTTCGGTAATTTTCACATCTGTCAACACCTGCTTTCTTTGGTATTGGAATTATTATATTCTTCTTGAAGTCTGTGGGTATTTCACCTGTCTCATACATCTTGCTCACCAGATGGTAGAGTTTTGTCATGACTGGCTCTCCCAATGCCATCAGTAGTTCTAATGGAATGTTGTCTACTCCCGGGGCCTTGTTTCGACTCAGGTCTTTCAGTGCTCTGTCAAACTCTTCACGCGGTATCTTATCTCCCATTTCATCTTCATCTACATACTCTTCCATTTCCATAATACTGTCCTCAAGTACATCGCCCTTGTATAAACCCTCTATATACTCCTTCCACCTTTCTGCCTTCCCTTCTTTGCTTAGAACTGGGTTGCCATCAGAGCTCTTGATATTCATACAAGTGGTTCTCTTCTCTCCAAAGGTCTCTTTAATTTTCCTGTAGGCAGTATCTATCTTACCCCTAGTGAGACAAGCCTCTACATCCTTACATTTGTCCTCTAGCCATCCCTGCTTAGCCATTTTGCACTTTCTGTCGATCTCATTTTTGAGACGTTTGTATTCCCTTTTGCGTGCTTCATTTACTGCATTTTTATATTTTCTCCTTTCATCAATTAAATTCAATATTTCTTCTGTTACCCAAGGATTTCTATTAGCCCTCGTCTTTTTACCTACTTGATCGTCTGCTGCTTTCACTACTTCATCCCTCAGAGCTACCCACTCTTCTTCTACTGTATTTCTTTCCCCCATTCCTGTCAATTGTTCCCTTATGCTCTCCCTGAAACTCTCTACAACCTCTGGTTCTTTCAGTTTATCCAGGTCCCATCTCCTTAAATTCCCACCTTTTTGCAGTTTCTTCAGTTTCAATCTGCAGTTCATAACCAATAGATTGTGGTCAGAATCCACATCTGCCCCTGGAAATGTCTTACAATTTAAAACCTGGTTCCTAAATCTCTGTCTTACCATTATATAATCTATCTGATACCTATTAGTATCTCCAGGATTCTTCCAGGTATACAACCTTCTTTTATGATTCTTGAACCAAGTGTTAGCTATGATTAAGTTATGCTCAGTGCAAAATTCTACAAGGCGGCTTCCTCTTTCATTTCTTCCCCCCAATCCATATTCACCTACTATGTTTCCTTCTCTCCCTTTTCCTACTGACGAATTCCAGTCACCCATGACTATTAAATTTTCGTTTCCCTTCACTACCTGAATAATTTCTTTTATCTCGTCATACATGTCATCAATTTCTTCATCATCTGCAGAGCTAGTTGGCATATAAACTTGTACTACTGTAGTAGGCATGGGCTTTGTGTCTATCTTGGCCACAATAATGCGTTCACTATGCTGTTTGTAGTAGCTAACCCGCACTCCTATTTTTTTATTCATTATTAAACCTACTCCTGCATTACCCCTATTTGATTTTGTATTTATAACCCTGTAATCACCTGACCAAAAGTCTTGTTCCTCCTGCCACCGAACTTCACTAATTCCCACTATATCTAACTTTAACCTATCCATTTCCCTTTTTAAATTTTCTAACCTACCTGCCCGATTAAGGGATCTGACATTCCACGCTCCGATCCGTAGAATGCCAGTTTTCTTTCTCCTGATAACGACGTCCTCTGGAGTAGTCCCCGCCCGGAGATCCGAATGGGGGACTATTTTACCTCCGGAATATTTTACCCAAGAGGACGCCATCATCATTTAACCATACAGTAAAGCTGCATGTCCTCGGGAAAAATTACGGCTGTAGTTTCCCCTTGCTTTCAGCCGTTCGCAGTACCAGCACAGCAAGGCCGTTTTGGTTAATGTTACAAGGCCAGATCAGTCAATCATCCAGACTGTTGCCCCTGCAACTACTGAAAAGGCTGCTGCCCCTCTTCAGGAACCACATGTTTGTCTGGCCTCTCAACAGATACCCCTCCGTTGTGGTTGCACCTACGGTACGGCCATCTGTATCGCTGAGGCACGCAAGCCTCCCCACCAACGGCAAGGTCCATGGTTCATGGGGGAAGGTTGCAGAGGTAGTGGTCAGAATGAATACGATTAGTGCAGATGTTGAAAAGATCAGTAAAGGAGGTGAAACAGGCTGAGACAGTACGCAGCGAGAGGTTTATGCTGACCAGGAGGAGATACAATCACTATTACAGTTTAAAGAGGCACAATTAGAAATAAATAGGAGCCATAGGGGAGAACTAGCACAGTTGCAATTAGCGTGCAGTAGCGAAGGTGAAACACCACCAGGTAGATTGCAGAGGGAGAGTGAGATAAACTCAAAAAACGAAAATAGGCAGAAAGAGGAAGACGAACTCAGAGAGTTAGAAGAACGGTTGTGTCGGATAAAACAGGTGGCAAACCCAACTGGGTCGGAAAACATAAATGCGGAAGAAGAATGTAGGAGGCACTTCGTGTCGGTACAAACGTACACTTGTTTTCCAGATCCAGATAACTACCAACATCCATGCCTGTGGCTGTCTCAATTTCAAGATTCATTACCTTCATCGTGGGGACCGCTCCTCAAAATGAAGTTTGTGTGTAACCATTTGAGGGACGAGGCTAGAGCGAAAATGCAGGAAGTTATTAAAGACTGTAGTAGCTACAAGATATTTTGTGACAAGTTTTTAAATGAATTATGGTCGAAAAGTAGGCAGGAACAGGTTAAGCAAAGCATATTGATGATGCCAAATTGTAACGAAGGTGGTATAAGAGATCCAGTGGCGTGCTATCAGGAAATGCTGAGACGAAATAGGTATTTGGATGTGCCATACGAACCTGGGGAGCTCATTAGGATCTGTATAACGAAATTGCCAGTGAAATTGCGCAGAGATATAGTGATAGCAGGCAGAGGCTTAGACGATTCTGCGTCATTTCAGCACTTGTTACAGGAACTGGGAAATGAGAGCAACATTGTGAACGGAGACACGACTCATAGGTCAGACAGAGTCGAGGATAGGAACGGCAGAAACTATCAGAATGACAGGAGAGCATGGAATCAGAGGAATGACGGAAATGGAAGATGGCGAGGAAATAGGGGGCAGAATTCATGGGGATATCGACCGGCAAACCGGGAAAATAGAAGATGGGACAGAGATGGAAGAAGAAGGGAAAATGAAAATGATGGGCGAAGAGAGGATAGGCAGTCATTGGGTTCACGACAGGACAATCACTGTCACAATGATGGAAGGACAAGAAGGTGACTACATGATAGACGGGTACAAGCCAGGACTATTAATGATGTAAATATTAGGTATATCGATTACAGAAAACTAAGGGAGAATCTGTTAGAGGAGGTAGGAGATGTGGGGAGTGAAGTCCACCCAATAATTAGCGTAGAAATAAATAATATAATCGTACCTTGTGTCATCGACACAGGCAGTGTAATGAGTGTTTTGAGGGAAGATGTGTTTAAGTGTTGTAGTCTTACAAAACCATGGCAAACGTTGCCATTGCAAAGGAGAACAGTGAGAGGGGTAGTTACAGTAAAGGGAATTGAGGTGAAGTTACAAGCGCAGGTAGACTTTGTGTGCCAGGCGAAGAGGTTTAGTACAGTGTTCATGATTGTGTCGTCTCTTAACTGTTGAAGGGATATTAGGCGTTAATTTTTTGAACCAATATAAAGCAGTCGTTAACATGAGAAATGGTTCGATGGAGTTGAAACGAGATTCGGAGGAAATTACATTAAGATTCGACGATTGCTTATGTGCTAAAGATAACGCACACTTAGCATTATGTCTGGCGGTAAAGTCCGGTAGACAGGCACAGAATACGGGGTTCGAACAAGAGAAGAAGGAAATTCATAAATGTTTGGAGGAGGAGATCAGGGAGAAAATCTGGCACTTACGAGGGACCACGGTCTACGAGGAATAGCAGAAAATTTTATACGAGAATAGAAAGGTATTTAAACATGCTGCGGGTACAATAAGAAATTTTGTGTATAGCTTCAAGGTCAAGCCTCATAAACAGTTTAGGGCCCAAGTGTACCCGATACCTGTTGTGTACAAAGAAAGAGTAGAAGCTGAGATCGAAAGCATGCTACAACAAGGGATTATCGAACCAGCATCCAGTCCGTACAACAGCCCTTTACTTTGTGTTGAAAAAAAGGATGGGTCAATTAGATTAGTTTTGGACGCAAGAAGGATTAATAGGATTAATAGAGCCAGAGACAGATCGGCCACTGACACTTGACGAATTGCTACAAAAGTTTCACGGGATCAGAGTTCTCAGCTCAGTTGATTTGAGAATGAGTTTCTGGCAGGTGGAGTTAGATAGAGGGTGTAGAAAATATACTGCTTTCTTGTGCTACGGCCGGCCGAAGTGGCCGTGCGGTTCTAGGCGCTTCAGTCTGGAACCGCGTGACCGCTACGGTCGCAGGTTCGAATCCTGCCGCGGGCATGGATGTGTGTGATGTCCTTAGGTTAGTTAGGTTTAAGTAGTTCTAAGTTCTAGGGGACTGATGACCACAGATGTTAAGTCCCATAGTGCTCAGAGCCATTTGAACCTTGTGCTACGGGAAATCGTATCAATTCCGGAAACTACCATTTGGGTTAAATGTATCATCCGCGGCATTTATCAGAGCGCTAAATACTGTCATTCCTAATGAAACAAAAGATGAGGTAACACAGTACGTGGATGATGTCCTGATAGCAGAAAGAAACTGGGAAGACCACAATAGAACGTTAAGCATATTGCTCGGTGCATTGGAGAGACATGGGGTAACCCTGAATTTGGGAAAGTCAGAATTTGGACGAAAAGAAATCGAGTTTCTAGGTCACATTGTGACACCAGAGGGAATAAGACCAAATCCAAACAAACTGGAAGCAATCAGAGATTTTCCGGTGCCAAGAACAAAACGTCAGCTACGGGGTTATTTAGGATTAATCAATTTTTAAAGGAGGTTTATTAAGATTGGGGGTGCAGCGACACCCAGACTATGTCAGCTGACTGGAAAGAAAAGGGTATGGAATTGGGACCCTGTCGCGCAGGAAGAGTATGAGGCGTTAAAGAAGGCGCCTCTTCTCGGGCATCCAGACCTAGGGAAAGAGTTTTGTATGGCCACGGACAGTTCCCGAAGTGGACTTGGGGTAGCATTGTTCCAAGAGCAAGAGCAAGGAGGAGAAGTAATACAACAACCTATTGCATTTGCGAGCCGAGTGCTTAGCAAATCTGAGAGAAATTACACGGTAACTGAGCTTGAAGCTTTGGCAATAGTATGGGGTTTTAGTAAGTTTAGATACTATTTGTATGGGAGGCATACTAAAATCTATACTGACCACAAGTCACTACAGTTTCTGATGTCGGCCAAACTTAACCATAGACGACTCGCTAGTTGGGCACTCTATTTACAGGAGTTTCAGTTTACGGTCATGTATATTCCTGGGCCACAGAATATAGTGGCAGATGCGTTGTCAAGGAACCAGTAGGTCATGGTCAATGCTTTGATGAGGAGGTAAACGAGAACAGATATGACATATTGTATATGCAGGGCGTGCCGTTCGAGAAATACATAGGGGCGGTACTCACAAATATCACGAAAGAGCAGGATAAAGACGCATCATGGAGATTGGTGAAGGACAGAGTTAGAGCGAACTTAGATGCCAATATAGCGCGCTTTTATACAATTCAGAACGGGGTCCTTTTCTACCGTAGAAATCCGAGCACACAGGACTGGGTGTTGTGTATACCAAATGAAATAGTCAACAAGCTGATCTGGTACATGCACCTAAGTTACGGGCATTACGGGGCAAGGAAATGCTGTAAGAAGTTAAAGGAATCAGTTTAAATCATTAGTATGGAGAAGAGGATCAAGAACGTGCTTGGTAGTTGTAAATTGTGCCAGAAGGCAAAATCGTTAACTATCTCATGCAAAGCACCGCTTTTTCCAATAGTGCCAGGTAGATTGAGGGAATTCAGAGCAACAGATTTGTTTGGCCCGCTACCTAAGTCAGTGCAGGGATATAGATATGTTTCAGTAGCAGTGGAATTGGTGTCAAAGTATGTGACTTTTACCGCATTGAAACGTGCGATGTGAAGGACAGTAGCAGCAGCGATCGTTAAAAACTTTTTGCGAGAAGTAGCAACTGTAGAAAAGTTCATAGCTGACAATGGACCACAATATAGATCCAGACAATGGCTAACCACACTGAAGAGAAGAAGGATAAAACCGGTGTTCATATCCCGACACCATGCTGCAAGTAACCCCAGTGAAAGAGTGGTAAAAGAACTGGGAAAGATGTGTAAGATCTATTGCCATAGGCAACATAGAAGTTGGAGTATTTTTCTCAAAGATTTTCGGGACATCCTCAATGAGCTACCACATGGAGCAACTGGTTTATCACCAATTACGGTACTAACGAATGAACCACCACCAGATCGAGTCAGGGAGCTGGTAGATTTTCCGCGATCAGGAAAGCAGAGGCACACAGAAATTGTCAAGGTTGCGATAGAGCGTATTAAGAAAGCAGCTAAGGATAGGCAGGAGAAGCAGAAAGGAAAGATCCATAAGATCGAATTGGCAGTAGGAGACAATGTTCTAATTAAAACTCATCGATTATCAAAGAAGCACAGATTCCTAACTAGCAAATTCTTTACGGTGTATAGTGGACCATTCAGAGTGAGGCGGATTGTCCATGAAAATGCTGTACTGATTGAGACGATCAAGGGAAAACAATCTCGTGGGCTTCATCACATTTCTAACATCAAATTATGGAAAAGTTAAGGATAGATCGAAAGTAGGCAATTTATGGTAGATAGTGTATTTATTTGTGGTGTGTAACGTTGTGCAGGGTCAAATCGAACGTAAGAATTTTCAGGCGGGATGTCAGGAAGTATGACGCAATAGACTGGTCGAAAGAGTCATGAACAGGAGTCGACAGAGTGGTATATGTACGTATTTTTTTGTCATATGAATAAGGATCAAGCAGAAACGACGTGATGATTAATGAGTGGATAAAGATGGTAGATAGAGAGAGAAGCGACGTGATAAATAGTAGTGGATAAAGGTGATATTTAAGGAGAGAAGCGACGTGAAGCAGTGTGATTAATAAAGAGAGATTCGACGTGATGAAACAGTGATAAATGAAGGTGAGTAGAATTAATAATGTGGAGATGTCTTAGATGTATGTTACAGAGAGGCCTGTGTATGCTGCAATCAAGATTGCTGCGAATGGCGAAGGAAGATCAGGAAATGATGGAGTAATGGACAGACGGAGAGCCGAAATACGAATGAAGAGATGAGGACAACTGCACAACGTGAAAGGACATAAAGGGAGTATGAGATCCAGATGGTGAACGTTGTGGAATACTGACGTAAGATGTAGTATAAGTGTAAATCTAATTCTTACCACAACAATTGCAATATGAAAAAAATAATTTTTGTCGTTGTTGTTGAAGCCTGGTACCAGTATAACTAATCAAAACGGTACCAAGAATGTGTACAGTTATTTTGCAGGATGAATAATTTGTGTATTTTTTGTTCTTAGATGAAATGCCGCAATTCTAAAGTGATATTTAGCAGGATGAATAATCGGTAAAGTGAATGCAGAGGTAAGCCAATGCAGAGAGGTGCCAGAGTGAAAGGACGTAATCGGAGACTGGAATGCTATCTCCGAAACAACTCCGTGTGTTATGTGGTTGAGTACAAGGGAGCAAAGGTATTGTATGTTGACGTGAGTGTGGTGGTGTTAAGGTTAACTGACTTCTAGACCTATTCTGTTGGTGTATTAATGGACTGAATGAGAAGGAAAATGTGGTGTCAGTTGAGTGAGAGTCGTAGAGTAGTGTGATCAATGCGCACACTCCTGCAAAGGGGATGCTACCGATCCATAACTAAAACATTATTGTGCTTTATTGTTTGATTTGGATGAACCTCGATGGTAGGTCAGGATCTGACATCATGTGGATGGTACATACATGTTGTTATATATAATAAAAGGTAAAATATATAAAGAGATACTAATTTCAGTCTGTCACAAGCACAAAGGTGCATTGTATGTTGTAGATTTAGAGTCATCAGTTTCTAAAATGTTTATTGTGTTAGGATGTTAAAGTAGTTTACTATTCAACATCATGTGGTAGGTAATTGTGAGCTGTGTAGATTATTTCTTATTTTTTTGTTGGAACACTTTCAAGGGGTATTAATTTCAGTCTGTCACAAGCACAAAGGTTCATTGTATATTGTAGTTTTAGAATCAACAGTTTCTAATATTTTCACTGTGATAGGATGTTAGAGTAGTCTACTATTTGATATTGTAATTATGAGCTGTATAGATTGTTTCTTATTCCTTTTTTTTAACACTTTCATGTTTTGTATGAGGGATGACAGGTACAATTAGTAGGACAAGTGTGGGCTGTATATAGAAAAGCATAAATGTTGATGTTGTACGTGTAGAAAACTAGGGTGTATGATTTCATGTTTTTTAGAACAAAGATTCTTTTATTACCAATGTAACTAATAGACCATATATGTAATCAATGAGTATTTAAATACCGTAAGAATATCCCTTTGTCTGTAATGTTGCAAGATGCACAGAAGGGTCTGTGGAGCCATGAAACAAGATGACTCCTCGTATGTCTCTGTAAGGTGGCAAGTGAAGGACTGGTGTTTCCACGTTGTGAGTGGTGGAAAAGATTGTTTCTTTAGCAGACAGAACGATTGTTTTGTTTTGTCTTGACCACTGAACGGTGGGATCCATAAACTTTTGGCAGTGACTTGTTAAGTGTGCTTTGTAAATTGCATGTGGGAAGCTTGTTATACTTAAAGAGGACAGTTGTCGTATGGTGACTAATTATTGTCTGAACGCAAGAAACTAAAGTGGGACACTGACATTTGCATTTGTAGTAGGAGACATTTCTTTAATTGGTGCGGGAATAAGTGCTGTTTGTTGGAACTTACGACTTTTAATTACACCATGAACTGAAAGGACAGAACCGTGGGTAATAGTAGTTGTAGGGCCATTTCTGGACGACCAGATTTGTGTGGATGGTACTCTGAGAGTGACTATGACATTTGTGTTTAATGTGTTCAAAATGCCGATTTGAGTGACTTAAAGACTTTCGTCCAGGTAACCATGGGAGAGCTTTGACACCAAGACAGTGTTCCTAGGAAAACTATCAGCAACTTTTTGACCCCAAGAAAATCACAGAATGAAATGATTCCGTATGACTCGCAAGATAGGAAATAATGTATTTGTACTTATAATTGTGTAAATTTTTTATATGTTTCATTCCTGAAGGGACAGCAAGTGTAATTGTATTTCATTAACATTTGTTTTTAGAATAGTTAGTGGTTTTTTTTGTTTGTTCTGGGTTATCAAGTTCACGTAGCATGTTTATTAGAATATTTGGTATAATGATGCTTTAATTATTAGCCAGTGGCGTAATACTAACGTAGCGGCTCTTGTTGCATTGGTCAGTAAGGTTGTCACAGGGGACAAGAGTTTGCATTGCACAACAAATATCAGAATTAACTGATGCATTTTGATGTCGTGGACAGTAATGATCTTGTTGGTGTTTTGACCGAAACCACTTATTTGCATTATCGCAATGGTGATATTTCACATTAACGTGTAACGAAGGCTAGTCGAAATGCAAGTTCTTGTCGTCTAAATGTGTAACAACAGAGAAATGGGCAGTAGAGTAAGATACGAGAGCTACTGGTGGATTCAAGCACTTATTGCTAACTATTTACTGAGTGTATTGATCAAAGTTGATGGACTGACTAGCTCAGCAGCAGGTATTTGTACTGATGGACAAGGATAAGGTTAAACTCACAGTCGAGTAGTGGTGGCAATTGCTTAAGTGATGATAGTTAATGAGGTATGACATGATGTCTTAGATGACCTATATTACGTAACCAGTATGTAACTTGTGGTATGTTGTTGTTGTTGTGGTCTTCAGTCCTGAGACTGGTTTGATGCAGCTCTCCATGCTACTCTATCCTGTGCAAGCTTCTTCATCTCCCAGTACCTACTGCAACCTACATCCTTCTGAATCTGCTTAGTGTATTGATCTCTTGGTCTCCCTCTACGATTTTTACCCTCCACGCTGCCCTCCAATGCTAAAGTTGTGATCCCTTGATGCCTCAAAACATGTCCTACCAACCGATCCCTTCTTTTAGTCAAGTTGTGCCACAAACTTCTCTTCTCCCCAATCCTATTCAATACCTCCCTATTAGTTACGTGATCTACCCACCTTATCTTCAGCATTCTTCTGTAGCACCACATTTCGAAAGCTTCTATTCTCTTCTTGTCCAAACTAGTTATCGTCCATGTCTCACTTCCATACATGGCTACACTCCATACAAATACTTTCAGAAACGACTTCCTGACACCTAAATCTATACTCGATGTTAATAAATTTCTCTTCTTGAGAAACGCTTTCCTTGCCATTGCCAGTCTACATTTTATATCCTCTCTACTTCGACCATCATCGGTTATTTTACTCCCTAAATAGCAAAACTCTTTTACTACTTTAAGTGTCTCATTTCCTAATCTAATTCCCTCAGCATCACCCGACTTAATTTGACTACATTCCATTATCCTCGTTTTGCTTTTGTTGATGTTCATCTTATATCCTCCTTTCAAGACATTGTCCATTCCGTTCAACTGCTCTTCCAAGTCCTTTGCTGTCTCTGACAGAATTACAATGTCATCGGCGAACCTCAAAGTTTTTACTTCTTCTCCATGAATTTTAATACCTACTCCGAACTTTTCTTTTGTTTCCTTTACTGCTTGCTCAATATACAGATTGAATAACATCGGGGAGAGGCTACAACCCTGTCTCACTCCTTTCCCAACCACTGCTTCCCTTTCATGCCCCTCGACTCTTATAACTGCCATCTGGTTTCTGTACAAATTGTAAATAGCCTTTCGCTCCCTGTATTTTACCCCTGCCACCTTCAGAATTTGAAAGAGAGTATTCCATTCAACATTGTCAAAAGCTTTCTCTAAGTCTACAAATGCTAGAAACGTAGGTTTGCCTTTTCTTAATCTTTCTTCCAAGATAAGTCGTAAGGTCAGTATTGCCTCACGTGTTCCAACATTTCTACGGAATCCAAACTGATCTTCCCCGAGGTCGGCTTCTACCAGTTTTTCCATTCGTCTGTAAAGAATTCGCGTTAGTATTTTGCAGCTGTGACTTATTAAACTGATAGTTCGGTAATTTTCACATCTGTCAACACCTGCTTTCTTTGGGATTGGAATTATTATATTCTTCTTGAAGTCTGAGGGTATTTCACCTGTCTCATACATCGTGCTCACTAGATGGTAGAGTTTTGTCATGACTGGCTCTCCCGAGGCCATCAGTAGTTCTAGTGGAATGTTGTCTACTCCCGGGGCCTTGTTTCGACTCAGGTCTTTCAGTGCTCTGTCAAACTCTTCACGCAGTATCTTATCTCCCATTTCGTCTTCATCTACATCCTCTTCCATTTCCATAATATTGTCCTCGAGTACATCTCCCTTGTATAAACCCTCTATATACTCCTTCCACCTTTCTGCCTTCCCTTCTTTGCTTAGAACTGGGTTTCCATCTGAGCTCTTGATATTCATACAAGTGGTTCTCTTCTCTCCAAAGGTCTCTTTAATTTTCCTGTAGGCAGTATCTATCTTACCCCTAGTGAGACAAGCCTCTACATCCTTACATTTGTCCTCTAACCATCCCTGCTTAGCCATTTTGCACTTCCTGTCGATTTCATTTTTGAGACGTTTGTATTCCTTTTTGCCTGCTTCATTTACTGCATTTTTATATTTTCTCCTTTCATCAATTAAATTCAATATTTCTTCTGTTACCCAAGGATTTCTATTAGCCCTCGTCTTTTTACCTACTTGATCCTCTGCTGCCTTCACCACCTCATCCCTCAGAGCTACCCATTCTTCTTCTACTGTATTTCTTTCCCCCATTCCTGTCAATTGTCCCCTTATGCTCTCCCTGAAACTCTCTACAACCTCTGGTTCTTTCAGTTTATCCAGGTCCCATCTCCTTAAATTCCCACCTTTTTGCAGTTTCTTCAGTTTCAATCTGCAGTTCATAACCAATAGATTGTGGTCAGAATCCACATCTGCCCCAGGAAATGTCTTACAATTTAAAACCTGGTTCCTAAATCTCTGTCTTACCATTATATAATCTATCTGAAACCTGTCAGTATCTCCTGGCTTCTTCCATGTATACAGCCTCCTTTCATGATTCTTGAACCAAGTGTTAGCTATGATTAAGTTATGCTCTGTGCAAAATTCTACAAGGCGGCTTCCTCTTTCATTCCTTCCCCCCAATCCATATTCACCTACTATGTTTCCTTCTCTCCCTTTTCCTACTGACGAATTCCAGTCACCCATGACTATTAAATTTTCGTCTCCCTTCACTACCTGAATAATTTCTTTTATCTCGTCATACATTTCATCTATTTCTTCATCATCTGCAGAGCTAGTTGGCATATAAACTTGTACTACTGTAGTAGGCATGGGCTTTGTGTCTATCTTGGCCACAATAATGCGTTCACTATGCTGTTTGTAGTAGCTAACCCGCACTCCTATTTTTTTATTCATTATTAAACCTACTCCTGCATTACCCCTATTTGATTTTGTATTTGTAACCCTGTAATCACCTGACCAAAAGTCTTGTTCCTCCTGCCACCGAACTTCACTAATTCCCACTATATCTAACTTTAACCTATCCATTTCCCTTTTCAAATTTTCTAACCTACCTGCCCGATTAAGTGATCTGACATTCCACGCTCCGATCCGTAGAACGCCAGTTTTCTTTCTCCTGATAACGACGTCCTCTTGAGTAGTCCCCGCCCGGAGATCCGAATGGGGGACTATTTTACCTCCGGAATATTTTACCCAAGAAGACGCCATCATCATTTAATCATACAGTAGAGCTGCATGTCCTCGGGAAAAATTACGGCTGTAGTTTCCCCTTGCTTTCAGCCGTTCGCAGTACCAGCACAGCAAGGCCGTTTTTGTTAATGTTACAAGGCCAGATCAGTCAATCATCCAGACTGTTGCCCCTGCAACTACTGAAAAGGCTGCTGCCCCTCTTCAGGAACCACATGTTTGTCTGGCCTCTCAACAGATACCCCTCCGTTGTGGTTGCACCTACGGTACGGCCATCTGTATCGCTGAGGCACGCAAGCCTCCCCACCAACGGCAAGGTCCATGGTTCATGGGGGGGACTTGTGGTATATTTCATTGTTTTTCTTCTCAGTTTTATTTCTCTGTAGGTTTGATGTTTATTTTAGAGTAATGGTATGGAGCCTCACATTCTACATGTAACTAGTGTACGCAATGTTTTTCTTTTGTTGATTTTGTTTTGTATTTAGACTTTGCTGTGTGAAGGTTTTTACCCCGCAATTTATGAATGTCAGATTACTTGCTCTGTGTTTGGACGGTGAGCTATTTAAAATTTAATGAGTACAATTGGTATTTTTTTGTTATAGAATTTGTGAAGTTTGGATTACTCAAAAAAAAAAAACAAGGATCCCAGTAACTAAGCAATTTTTTATCTCACCATTATTTTTTATTTGTATGATGTGATGTTTTATTTGTCATGTGGATTGTTGTAAATTTGTATGAGTACGTTACTCTGGATTGTGGAGAGTACAATAATGCAATAACTGAGTCAATAATTTGGTAAAGTAACAGCATTTGGTCGTCTATTTGAGGTCACCAGGGGCTAAGGTCTCCTCCTGGTTATTATGATGACTTGCTACATTTGTTCGAATACAGTTTTCTTAAAAAAAAAAGTTCGGAACTACCCTCGCATTGCAAGGATAGTACCATGCCATTTTTTTCTGCATGGGTAGCCGGTGGTAAAAGGGTACAGTACCGCCCGACATTGAAAATAGGTACAACATTCTTCGTTATTCTTGTCAGTACAACATATTTTTTCTAATAATAACTCAATTTCAGTTAATACAGCGAAGCTGGATACTAGTGTGGGAAAGAATGACAATTTATTTATTTAATTGATCACATATGCACTCCCACAAAATAAATCCCTACATCCAGTTTGGTGAGATCTGGGAAATGAATGAATGCATGGTCGTCTGTTAAACGCAGATAGTGAATGTGAATATATGATCATCTTTGAGACGATTCTTTGGTCACCTTTAGTGGAACCAAAGAGATGAAACTTACCGGAGCTTTGAAAGCCTGAAATGTGACTGACCAATATGGTAGCATGGTCTTCCCCCACCTCGACAGAGGTGCGAGATGACCTGAAGAACGGCCATGTTTCAGCACTCTGCCGCTGGATCTAGTGTTGGTAAGACCTGTCTTAGGTGTGCTCCGTAAAGACAAAAGAGTGGAGACATGGTATGCATGTGAAATACTTAAGAGTGCATAATGCTCAATTTCAGGAACTTTTGTGGGGAGAATTAAATGTCAGGCAGGTAATATTAAGGGGATCATAGTAATCTTCGGAAGTGACCAACGGTCACAATCAAACCACGTGTAGCAATGAGTTGAAATACTTCCGTGTGCTTAAGTTAAGCTGAATTACTAGCGTGTGTACTATAAGTTGGAAATATTTAAGAAATGGCGTGTGCAGAACTTGAAATTAGAGACGAGTACTTCCACGTGGTGAGTACTGTGTGAGTCTCAATCTGTGTACGAGACAAAGGATAAAGAGAAGTACTCGTCCATGGTATCAGTTGAGGACTCGCGTGTGTGATGAATATGTTCTTAATATTACTTTGCGTGTTATGTTTCCGTGTGACGCTTGATTCAAACTATAATACACTGAGAGAGAAGCAAGGTGAGTCAGCCGTCTATCCAGCAACGCCACTTGGCTTGCATTGCACAGGAAGACGTGCATATATCCTCCAGAGTTCGTAGTAGGAAAGAAAAGTTACGAAGTGGGGCAGTGTCGTGTGAAACTGGGATGAATTTTAATTGAAGTGGGAAAGCTGAAAGTGATGTGATTATAACGCTGTGACTATTCCTTGTTTTGTATTGTATGTTGCCAGTGTGATGTATTTCATGAAATTTAAGTATGTGTGGTTGGCATGGGAGAGTAGCAAGATAGTTTCAGAGGTAGTGGGTTATGCATGTTCCTTTTCGTACCACTCGGTCTGGAGGAAAGTTTCGTGATGATGGGTGTGAGAGTCGAAGTGTGAGATATAGCAAAAGATCCACCATCCTATCCAGAAAATGCACTGTAGCGTTAAATAATTACGAGACCACAAGATAGAGAATCACCAATGTAAAGCCATGCCCTCTGGGCGGAATTTCTCATGTGTTATTATTGTAGGTTATAGAATTTATGTGTTTAGGTTATAGAATTTATCGGAATAAATAAGATAGTGAAAAGAAAAAGATTGGTGGCCTTTTCCTTCGAATTTTATGTTGTCATGATATCCAGTATTTATAATGTGTGCGCCATTCATATTCAGTGCGATGGCCACGTGTTGATCAAAGCCATTAAATAAAAAAGAAAATGTGGTATTGCCAGTGCGTAGTGAACAGTCAGAGTTGTGTAAATTACTAATAGTCAGATGTGCGTTTCCGTTGCGTAATATTCAAACAGGAGAATAACTTGTAACTTAATTGTGAGTACTAGAGTTCATGTTACTCGATAAATAAGAATGAGTCCACTCGCTTGGCAGACCACTCATCTTGCAGGCCTGACTGCTTGATGCCACAGTATGAGCAAGGCATGTGGGTGCCTCTCAACATAAACATATCTACAAATACTTTATTTCAAAACGATGTATCCGCTACAAAAAACTGATCAGAAGTAACCTAAATTTGCAAAAAAATTAATGTAGACTATCAAAGCACCTGAAGATGAGCCCCTAGGGCTCAAAATGAATCGTGTGTTGAAGTAAAACAACGATTCTGACTGAAGGTGGATGTTCTTTGTTTTACAAATGTAATACATACAGGGAAGAAAAACTATCAGCAATGGATAAAATGAAGATATTGTTTTCTACTTTGCCTGGGACTTGTTTGAACAGGTCTTTTTATTTATGTAAAATAGTAAATCGTTATTAACCCTAAATCTTACAAAGACTCATATTATACAATTCCAAACAACTCAGATTACTGAAAAACCTCTTTTTCCGCCTATGGCTGTAGAAGCTGTATTTCTGCTATTGCAATCTTGGCGTATCAGCACTATCAAACACGACGTTTAAGTGCGACCCATCTTCTACAAGACGAAAACCGAATTTCGGAAACCGTTTTACGCTGTCGCTTTTACATGTGAAGCTCTGAAGCGGATTTCGTAGCCCAAATAAATATGGCGTCTGGATAACAGCAATTAGAGTTTGCGATTTAGATGGCATAATCGCTATTTATGTTCAATTAGACGAGGTGTAAAAAGCTTCAGTTTAACATTTCTACTTATCCTTCATTGTACAAAAAGTCACTCTGTCCATATTAATTGAAAATTTGCAAAAACAAGACGAAACCTGACAGCACAAGCAAACCCATTTGCGCTTACATGGGAGCGAAAATCGATTATGGATTTGGAAAAGCGGCAACCAGAAGCGGATTTTCAGAATCGATTTTGAAGTGTGTACAAGTAGTAGGACTACGTTCTGGTCCATTTTGTTAGGGCGGGTTACGTACATCAGGGGAGGTTATGCACTCGAGGGGCAAACCTATTTTTCTCCTTTGATTGACAGGTACTTAACCTATTGTTCTCCTTTCATTTACAGGTTCTTAACCTATTTTTCTGCTAAGAGGATCCTTCCTTTTCATTGACAGGCATTTAACCTATCGCTCCGTCGCCCCTCCCATTCCCTCCCCCACAGGTTACCTCACCCCTCACTGCTACAGGTACACTTTCAGGTCTGAGTTATTGGATAGCCCGTCTCACTCTTAACAATTTGATTGACTACTTAATTAAATTGATCAATTAATTAACCTCTCCCCCTCTGGTAAACTCTCTCCCCTCCCACCCTCCCTCCCAGAAATTGGCAGGAAAATGACTCAGTTGATCAATCATTTGGAGGGAATTCGGTTGCAGTGTGTGGAATATTGTTTAAACACTTTAGACAACGTATAGAATATTATTTAATTATTTATAGCAGTGACTAGAATATAGTTTATTTATGTAGTTAAAGAATTTGTCCAGAAATCGATTGCTGTGTATGGAATATTGTTTAAACAATTTAGATAATGCGTGGAATATTGTTTATTTAACAATTTAGGAGATTCAAGTCAGTGTATGGAATATATGGAAACTGGTGGCTGTTTGGTGGAGAGGGAGGATCTCATAACAGGAAATTCTGGGGTATATTGTTTATTTATAAAAAAACTCAGTTTGTGGGGATGGATTTCTCTTGCTCATCATTCTCTGCTGCAGGGCTTGCAAGAAGTAATTACATGGAGCAAATATGTTGCATAACCTAATGTTCGACAGTGTACTCTGGGTGTCTTCACCTAATGTTCGGCCCTTTGTCGCCACTTAACCTATTGTTCTGTTAAGTGGTTTTCCATGTCACCCCTATTTTCTTAAACTATTGTACCGCCTTTGGTACCACATTAAGTAATTAGTTATGTCCCCCTACCATTCTCTGGAACACTTTTCGAATTTCACACGCATTTGAACGCCCTTTCTGACGCATTCTTCTTTATCACCCACCCCCTCAACCTATTGTACTGCATTTCACATAAAAATTATGCAAATTAACCTAGTGTTCTGCACTTAACCTGCTGTTCTGCTCCATGTCACACACTCACACACACTCTCCCTTAACTATTGTACCACTATCACCGGGTTGATATAAAAAATGTATGCAAATTAATTAATTCGATATTCTTCACATGTATGGGGCAGTTTTTTTTTAAATTCACAGCATCCTATTGGTCGGTGAAATCGATGGAATACAGTTCAAACAAAAGATCGCTAGTAAAAGCACATCACGAAGCAGCTGTAAGCTGGCATACCATGCATAGGTGTTAGTTCAGGCTTGGCAAGGATGATGCGGCGACATCATACATGACATTCGAGAAATACCTGTCGAAACAAGTGTTCACCTAGGCACCGTTGCTGGCATGATGATGCATACCTGCGGTGTGGGTCCAGTGCCGAGAGAGATGTTTCAATGCTTCCCAGAATAGTACAGGGTGCATTCTTCATATCAATCCTAATGGAACAACCCATCGATCGCTGCATTTACCCGTCAAACTGCTGCTGCTGCCAGTGTGGAAGCACTATATGCCCTTTTTTCCTGTAGATTAGACTTTTAGTGGCAAAAAACTATTTTGTACACATCGCCATATTGCACTGGTAATTAAATCCCGCAAAATCTATCTTCAGATCATCAAATACATACAAGACTCACAAGAATACTGGGAACCAGGAATATATTTACCAGTGTAACTACAATTAAGTATTACGATTGCTGCTACAGTCTGACACCAACAGCTGTGGTTTTGGAACGAATCTCAGTATCTACAGGGCACATAATTTTCCACATAAAAATCTCTGTCACACACTCGAGGTTATCAATGTGCTGAATATATACGTCTCTTATGATAGGACACACACTCATTTTCTCTGATAATGCCACAACATAAGCCACATTAACATTACAACGGAATATATACACATTTTACGCAAACAGTGCAGTTTTCTTTTATATTTGTACAGTTTTATGGTATACCTACACTCACACTGGCTATATGTCTCGATTCTCCTCAGCCTTTCGAATCAGCGCTTCTGGGAGGTGCTGCATCCTGCCAAGATTCTCTCGAAGAACTATTATGAAGAACAGGCGTCTGGCACTATGTGATAATGAATACCGCACCAGCGGATGTAATGCTTGGAAAGACATCACTGACACGGGCTGGTGTACTATAATCAACATCACTATCGATAGAATAACAAGGAAAATGTGAGGGTATGCTTAGGGGTGCTGATGAGGGACGTATTGTTACAGCCGTATTGCCCATCCTGTTTGTACAATATAGCAGGTCCAGTTGAACACTTGCATTGCTATATTGTGCAGCTGTTTTTACATCATTTGTATAGCTATCGGCCGCAAGACACTCGTACATATACCGCAAAGACAGACAGAATAGCACATGCACCGTAGCTATACTCCTCCCTGCACTAGATATTTCCCGCGATGTCGGGTGGTCATCCACTCCTGACAGGTGACCAGAATGCCCTCAGAGGACTGAAGTCACTCTCAGAACTGTTCTACAAACTCGGGCTCGGCCCCCCTCAGCACAAAAGCGTTACTGCTTCCAGCCCTGATCTGCTTGCTTGCTCACTTTTCTTCACCCATCTCCAGACCTTGGGATTCTAAGAACACATGTAATTTCACATGGTTTGCCAGAATATCATACCATTTTCGCAATACTTCTCGATATCATGCACGTTGCAGTGTCCTACCGATCGCTTGTGCAACATAATTCCGAAGATATAGACTGGAATTTATTTCTCTACAAACCTGACACTTTAGCGAGGTAGAACATGCTGTAAACCACTGAGTAACTAGAAACTTATCCCATCTGCGAAGTCCTTTACATAGACGTACAATAGAATGCTGCCTTGATGGAAAAAAGTGACTGTTTCCCAGGTTCCCGATGCTTCCATGTCGACATTTTCTTGGATTCCTCTTGTCTTCGCATAATTGTTCCCATGTACAAGAATTGTTTTGCGTCAACCAGAAGACATGCAAGTACTTCCTCATTTTCCCCACATTTCGGTGTATATTCCCTCAATTTATACATATTTTCCACAATTCTATCGATTTTTTTAATGTCAGTTCTATCCATGCGATCATGACATAACCTCTCGTTCTGTGTTCTAAAATTGCTTGTAAATATTGTACAGCTGCCAACACCTAGTGCGCCGGCCGCTGTGACCGAGTGGTTTTAGGCGCTTCAGTCTGGAACCGCTCGACCGCTACGGTCGCAGGTTCGAATCCTGCCATGGGCATAGATGTGTGTGATGTCCTTAGGTTAGTTAGTTTTAAGTAGTTCTAAGTTCTAGCGGACTAATGACGTCAGCTGTTAAGTCCCATAGTGCTCAGAGCCAACACCTAGTGCAAATGCACTGATTGGGAGCCATAGTACATCACTGTACTCGATTGTATCTAATCGCCTCCCCCTCACATATTCTGCATTTGCAGAGCGTCTGCTCTGTTTTCTGTATGTCTGTGTATGTGCATGTGTCACGGATGGCTCCCAGGAGCAGGTCCTGCCGCTGGTGGACCCAGCTTCGAAAACAGAACACATCTTCGGACGTAATGCGTGGTTGGTCCATCTGCGATCCCTACCCCATATATAACGTGTGGTGGATCTGCCTCTGAACATTGGTCTGGATATATAGTGCGTGGAAGATCCACACTCGATCGCAAACTCAGATGTGGTATATTGTGATTCTGCATCCCAAAATTGCTCCATACATTGTGTGTTGCAGATCCACCTTCAAAGCCTATCTCAGACATGGCACATTGTGGATCCGTGTCCCAATATTGCTCCAGATATAACGCCCGGTGGATCCACACTCGAACGTTGAGTCTGCTGCAAGTCCTGGGAGCCATCCACGACACATGCACATACACAGACATACAGAAAACAGAGCAGACGCTCTGCAAATGCGGAATATGTGGGGTGGAGACGACTGGATACAATCGAGTACACTGCTATAATATGCCTCCCGATCAGTGCATCTGAGCTAGGGGTTGGCAGTTGTACTACATTTAGAAGCAATTTGAGAACACGGAACGAGAGGTTATGTCATGATTGCATGGGTAGAACTGACATAAATAAAATCGATAGAATTGTGGGAAATATGTATAAATTGAGGGAATTGACACCGAAATGTGGGGAAATTGAGGAGGTATTTGCATGTCTTCTGGTTGATGCAGAACAATTTTTGTACATGGGAACAAGTATGCGACAGCAAGAGGAATCTGAGGAAACATCGACATGGAAGCATCGGGGACCTGGGAAACAGTCACTTTTTTTCCATCAAGGCAGTATTCTACTGAATGTCTATTGAGGTAACAGTGATACACGCATGTTGACTACTGTATTTGACGCTTTTCAGGAAGACAGAGAACCATCTGTCTCTAAACTTACTTGCATCTGCGTTAAAGGATAACATAGAGTGGATGGAGTGGTCGGATGAGATGGAGTTCTAACGAGGTACGATTTAATGATAGACTGATGATGCATTCTAGAGAGAGAGAGATAGAGGGAGTAGGTGCTGCAGGTCAAGTTTCCCGCTGTTCTCTCAGGGTGCAACAGTCGCGTGACACAGCCTGCGTTTGACTCTTATACAACAGCGTGTTCTGTGTGGGTCTTAGAGCAGTGTCTACTTGTGATCGTTAACAGTAAACCTTTCGGTCATCACAGGACTTCCATCTCATGTGTGATGAAATATGACACATTCCTCTAAACGAACGAAGATTTATGGGATGAACTCCATTCCCCTATCACATCTTGGGTATAAAATCAAGACTTCAGTTTCATATCTAAGATGATTCTATGTTAGTGATAGATGTTTGTGAGGCATTGCAATTCCTGTGTGTACATTTGCCTTACAGATGTCCTGTTTACAGAGGTAGTGGCGGCATGATGTGTAATTTCACATGTCAAACGCCGCTGCTATGCATTTATCTGTTTCCTTGTAAGAGGTATTCTTCGTTACTAACAATCATTTTATATAGGATGAGGTCATAGTATAATTTCTGAACCGCGACTGGATGTGAACAGTGGACGCTATACATCTCTGGAAAACTATATAGTGCATATATCACACAGAATCGATATTTTAAGGAAGTAGTTTTTTCATTTTACGGTTTGTTACCATAGTTTATCGTAGAGAAACTCGCAAGGAGGATGTATGTCATGCGCTGGAAATATATTTCTTACATTGGAATATTAACAGCGTTACATTCCATACAATTAATGGGTTGGAAACTGGAGCGATCTAACACTGTAGCCAGTTTTAAGTGCGGAATCTTGTAGCCTTAGGAGTGCGTTTTTTTTTATGTTCTCTCTTACCAATACCTTCCAGGTACTGACCCCAGACTGTGGAACAATACTTTAGAGTTGATTAGCATGGTTGATTTGCGTAAAAATTCTTCGAATTCCATCAGCCAGGAGCTCCAACATGCACGAAAACCAGCCGTTTCTTGTTCTTCTTAACCGTCTGCTATTACATCACAACACTTTCAAATCTGTTACTATACACCGATAAGGGGTGCTAACCTCCTCGACATGGGCGCATATGGCGAGGTCTTGTGTCCTTGGATGGTCGAGGACTCGTCTAGCTCCATTCATTCACAAGACGCAGAATGTAGCGGTCTACTTCTGGTCAGTTGCAGATTAAATCAGTAACGGTGCTGCAGGGCGGGCTGGTCAAAGACAGTGCAAGGGGTCTTTCAGTTTCTAGTTTTATCCTAAGACAGCGAGAAAGCTCTGTGATTCCCATCCGCATAGAGATAGACCATAAATTATGCACTATGCTCGAGGTGCTAGAAATATGTAGAGCACTGTCTGGTATGCTTTGATGGTGTATGTGTTCGAGAATTAACAATGAATGGATGTACTGCACAGTCATCTATCTATATTCGCTATGATACAAATTAGAGAAGGGGTGGTTTAGCTATGATACTGTGAAATAGGGAAACATGCTCTCGCATCACTGGTTGGTGTTGAAATTACTGTAAAATTGCTAAAATTGTTCGGACTATCAACTGCGATGCTTATTATTACAGTAAATCGACGGTGCTTTTTCTGTCCCATCCGTCCACTGGTACACTGTTGGTTACCACATAATGACTGACTGACATCGCTTCTTTGAGATGGATAAAGAGTTTTGGTGGAGGGGCAACACCTTCTGGGGATGGCTTGCACTAAAACAGTGCTCGCGTACTTGACTGCAGTATGAGGAATCAGTCGAAATGGAACGCAGAGACATCAGCTATTCCGTCACTGTGGCAGCTGAGATTAAATGTAGAGGTCGTCAATCACCTTCAGACAGCAGTTTGGAACTCTCCACAATGCTGCCAAACGCTTCCAGTTTCCTTATTTTGTAACTGTCTTGTATTTAAAATCGTCCAGTGTGTGAGGTGTGTTATGGTAACAGCAGTAACAAAATGACAGACCGTGCGATGTCTACTTTTCTGTGAGTGGCAATGGGTCAGAACGAGTTAATGTCAGTTCATATCCTGACACAGATCTCGAAGTCGTGGCGAAAAAACAAAATGTGTGGTAGTGTAGAAAGCATGTTACAGTAGAAAGAACAATGCTTCAAACAACGACACAGGGTCACAGGGAGGGTCTCTTCGACTTATAGTATAGTTTCTGTGATACGGTCATTCTCCTACAGTACAGGTGATGCAACGTTAACTAGTCCATGGAATAGATCAAGAGCTGTATATTTAATAGGATCATCACATGTGATCGATTCCAACATACAGATGGTATTTGTTTTCGATATATGGGAGGATAGAGATGAGCTAAATATCTTATTGAGTTCTCTATCGATTGAAGTTAGTGGAGCTTTTATAGTTCGTAATTTTTTTCTGTTGAATGGTACAGAATAACGAAGATAGCATGTTGGGGCGATAGATGTGAATGTGATCCTTTTCAATCAACCATCGCCTATAACCCAGTCGATATATCACAGAACTTCTGAAGTGGTATCGAGACAGAATGCGTTACAAATACTGGAGAAATGTGTAGAGGTGGCTGCGTGAGGTAGTTGCAAATACCGGTTTCATATCACGCTCCTTAGCCGAATCACTTTCAAAATTCGGTAATTATATTATGAGGTTGCATTGTCGGCGACGTGTAACTGCACTGTTGGTCTGATACTATACACTCTGGCGACCACCGCCTATATTCAGTATCGCAGTAGTTGTCTGGGAAAACCAATTCATTGGGAGGTAATGCCATAAGTCGAGTTATATAGCCATTACAGCTTTTAACATGGATACTAGTATGCACCTGTAGAACCAAGACCGCTTGTGACAGTAACATACAGTAGTTGTTGTGATCATGATTGTTTAACATCTGGCGGTTTGTAAGGCAATTACGACTCTCTTTCTAAGACACAGTGGTACCAATCGTAAGAAAACTTATGAAACATGTCCACCCATCGTTGATATCCGGTCAGTATTATTTCGTATCGTCAGCAATCAGTTATTGACGAAGTATTATACTCAGTAGTAGGGGATGTGTGATTGGTTACCCTTGACAATCAGGCTCATAGAGTATGTGTGTGTGTTCCGACGCCAAGCGGGATTAGCCGAGCGGTGTAGGGCACTGCAGCCATAGATTGTGCGGCTGGTCCCGGCGGAGGTTCGAGTCCTCCCTCGGGCATGGGTGGGTGTGTGTGTTTGTCCTCATGATAATTTAGGTTAAGTAGTGTGTAAGCTTAGGGACCGATGACTTTAGCAGTTAAGTCCCACAAGATTTCACACACATTTGAACATTTTGTGTTCCAACATGTGCAAAGGGAATGACTATGTCCAGTCGTAAGGAAGGTATGGATTTGACGTGGTATACTGTGAAGGGAAGAGTACAAGTCATAAGAATGATACAGATATTTCTATTTCCAGAGCCACAGCTGTCAGCAGGGTGTATTTCCGATACTTCGCTCTTTGTCGAATGTCGTTCAACTGAGACCGCAGCCGTAACATTGAATTGTAATTGTAGTGATCAAATATGTTTGTGACTGATAGTCCAGTCTATGCATGTTTGACGTGCAGCGCCAGTGGCCTGTTCCGGGAACGATTCACGTTTCCAGCTAACGTTAGGATCTGTACGAATGGAGAGACCTGTTGGGATGCAGGAATGTATCTGACTTAACCGCACCGTCCTCTAGACGGCCGAATAGCGAACTAACACTTAGTATGTGTTGGGCAGCTTTCGTGATCGTGTGGATATTTGAGAAGATTCAATATGGACGTGTTTTTGCGCTGTACCAGTATTCCCTCCCATGTAAATTGCTGGGTTAACTGCTCCTGCACATTTCACGCCTTTATTTAGTTGAGGGAACATCGATTGTGGTGTGTGCATGTAGCTGCTGAAAGACAGGTGGAAGATACATTTGCTGGTTCACTAGACATGAGCAAGACCTTAGCTGACTAATTAAATTATAGGGATGATTTGGAATGTGACATATGTATTCGTGAGTGGAAATATCAGTTTCCTCTATTTTTTCGTGTTCTCACATAAAGGGCTTAGCAGATGGGATAAGTTTCTAGTTACTCAGTGGTTTACAGCATGCTCCACCTCACTAAAATTTCGGGTTTGTAGAGAAAGAAATTCCAGTCTATATCTTCGGAATTATGTTGTGGGAGCGATCTGTAGGATACTACTATGTGCATGATATCGAGAAAATCTTATGATAATCTGGTAAACCAAGCGAAATTACATATGTTCTTGTAATCCCAGAGTCTGGAGATGGGTATAAAAAAGCGAGCAAGCGAACAGGTCGAGGCCGAAAGCAGAAACGCTTTTGTGCCGAGGGGAGCCGACCCCGAATTTGTAGAACAGTTCTCAGACTGACTTCAGTCCGCCGAGGGCGCTCTGGTCACGCGTCGAGGGTGGATGACTGCCCGACCTCGCAGGAAATATCTAGTCCAGCGAGGAGTACATCTACGGTTCATGTGCTTCTGCTGTCTCACTTTGCTGTATATGTACGAGTGTCTTGCGGCCGATAGCTATACAAATGATGTAAAAACAGCTGCACAATATAACAATGCAAGTGTTCAACTGGACCTGCTATATTGTACAAACAGGATGG